>NC_056744.1:809260737-809388237 GCF_019279795.1 Protopterus annectens
ACACTCTGGTCATAGCTTCACAACATGGGGATAGAGATGGGACATAATTTGCATATTACTCTCATAACATTTTTGTGAGTTGCTGGAGTGACAGGTTTGTTCTTATAGATATATCTCTGATGGTTATGATGTTTGACAATCAGTTGTATGTCATTATTTGCTGCCTAAACATCTGGGATCATCCCACTGATTTGCCAGGGGGACAGGGTGACAGGCAGAAAAATTAAGCCAATTATCTGAACATTCTGACAAGATCTGTACAGTTGAGGTGTATGATTACGCATACAGCTTACTATCACTCCCAGGATTTAAACCATGGCTGTGTGTGCTAAAAATGCAACAGTTTACATCACAGGTGTGTGCTGTTTGGATTTTGTATTGTATCTTTTCAATGTTTTCTAAGTCTCCCTCAGTTGTACAATATGACCTTGTGATTACAACAGTCGTATGCAGACATTCCTACACATTTTATTTATGTAGCACAGTGTGGGTAACAGGGCTTAATACAACAGTACTATTAAGAGAATGCAACACTACATTACCATATGATACCAGAGTAAACACAAGCAGTCCAGGAGTTAGACCTTTATTGCCAGGCTGTTACCCTTTTATTTACATACAACCTATATGAAACTCTTCATGACATATTGCCTGGTTTTAGTACAACCCATATACAAAACAGGCTTTATGCTGGAAATTAACTTTCTACTACTTTTATATTTATTTCTTATGGCAGTACATACAAGATTATTACTAACCTGCCTTGGGATGCAGCCTTTACAGCCTACATGCATGGGCTTCCTGATTCACAGCCCACTCCACTGCCGCTGTCAGAGACATAAGAGGAATATTTAGCCATACCTCTCCATAATATACATAAGCTAGGCAATTATTAAACAGTTAGTAGAATGAGTACTTACACACTGCTGGGACATCACCCTGCCTAGCTTCTTGGATCCATTGATCCAAGAGCTCCTTCTTCCTCCATTTCAGGTCAGCATAGTGATGCCTGACCTGCTCACCAGTTTTCGAGATGCCAGTGGCACTGGTGAAGTCACAGGCGAGACGGTCCCTGGCTTCCACTTTATATTGGAAACCCTGGTACTGGCCCTGCAGCATTCTCTCTTTGTGGTATTTTACCAGGAGTCCTGCCATGACCTCAGACTCCTGGATGCCACAGCACTGCATTCAGAAGCGAGATCCTTCCCCAACACCGGCCATTGTGACTACAAGAGGAAGCTGCAGCCAGTTATGAGATGTATTCCCACCTGTGGGGTTTAAATAGGGCCAATTTCCCGCACTTTGCCATGATTGGACGGTTTTGAAAATGCTAAGCTATGGGCAAATTTGCTTATCTAAGGTTGGCATTGCTTAAAGGGGCATACCAATGGGCAAATCTATTTAGCTGAGCTGCGCATTGCTTACACCTGGTAAGCAGAGGCGTTCAATGCTTAGTGTTACTTATTTTTAAATTTGCACACTACTTGCTGTTTGGCATTCATTTATCATTCATTTACATGTTATATATTTGTTTAGTATCCGTGATTCCTGTGTAGGTACACTGTATGGGGTACTTGTACTTATCGGGGGATTTCACCAGTTTATTACAATGACACCTCACATCTGGACTTAATGCAGTATTCCAGTTCACAAATATATGTTATTTAGTAGGTTATACAAAAACAAATAGTTTATAAATTCATTTCACATGTAAATTGTGATTTTTGCTATAGTGAGGATCTGTTTGTGTATACCTCATTTTCATGTGCAGGTGTGATAGCTTGCTGGTTAAATGCTGTGACTATAGTGTACAGGGTCCAGGGTTCAAGACCTATAAGGGATGCTTATTTTGTGCTGGGCAGAACAGGGCCTGTTGGATATAGAGTGATTAAGGCACATTTAAGCAGTTGTAAGCGGGTTTACGTGATGGTAAGCAATGCTAACTTCCGGATAAATTTTCTTACACTCAACCTCTAAATTGCTTATCCTGTGTAGGCGTTGCTTACTCCCACACAAACAGGCTTAAATGCACTTACTACTGCTTAAAAGTGCTTACTCCCGCTTAACCTCACACTAATTTAGAAAAAAAAGAAACATGGGTCTTGGGAAAGTGGTAGATTTGGACACTTTATACGTTTTTTATACTATTTGCTATATGGCATTGATTTATCATTCATTACACATTATAACTTTGTTTAGTATTCCTGATTTATGTGTACATATACTGTATGGGGAACTTGTGTTTATCTGTGGATTTTACCACATTATTACAATGACACCTCACATCTGCACTTAATGCAGCACAACAGTTCACAAATATATGTTATTTAGTAGGTTATACAGCATAAAAAATTTTCATAAATTGCTTTCGCATGAAAAATGGAATTTACTACAGTGAGGATTGAACCAGGAATGACTGCTCGCAAAGCAAACACTCTAACCACTCTACTATTACAGTACAGCTTGTAGTGAATATATCTTGCTATTTACTTTCTTGTGCGATTTAAGCTAGTGTATGTGTAGCTAAGCAATGGACCAACCCACGCAGCTACGGTTAAATTTAATCAGTTTGATAAAAAAACATTTCTAGTATTATTTTCTCTAAGACGGGACAAGTTTCACTTATTGCTGTGGATTTTTATATGCATCTGCATATTTGACAGAAATCCTGGCATGTTTCTGTTGCTATGAGCGTAGGGTTTTCCTGGAAAGTGGGGCTTTGACCTTTACAATGGCTGTAGGTGTGTTTTGTCATGCAAAATGTCATGTTTGTACACTAACAGTCCCACTTTGGGCATTTGAAGAGGTGGCAACCCCCTGTGAGCATTCTCGCTTATTGCAATTGCTGAACGGCAATTCTTGAGTGCAGTGGTGTGTATATTGTGAGAGCTCTGCTCTCAGACACACCCCCTGCACTCGTCCATGCTCCATGTCCATTAAGGACATAACTATGCATGGCACGCAGCCGTGCTGCTCTTAAATGATAATTTCCGTGCAGGAATAAGCTATTCCTGCATGGAAGTTTACTGAATCCCGGGGGCTGTATTGGCTGATATGTGTTTTTTTTCAGTTGCTAGAAAGTGAAAGTTGATGAATAGCACTAATAGTATATTATATATCAAAGTCAACAACTTGTTTTACACTAAACTGAATGAGTTAACTTGTTCAAGCACACAAAATTATATTTTCTAAACCCAGTACAATTTTGTGTTTTGCTAAATAATTTTTTAATCGTTTTTATGTACTTGAACAAGTTAACTCATTTGGTTTTTAACAGGCTGCAACAGAGTATTAAATGTGCATGAATTATTTTGCCAGATTATGCTTAGAGCAGATATTTATCAAGGGCTCAATAAAATGATTAATGTGAAATGTGTACTTAAATACCGAAATATGTATGGATAAAAAAAATTAATAAGCCTATGTATATATTTTTATATTTTTATTTAAATATTTGTTTAAACAAAAGGTTCAGGTGGTTAATACATATTTTAAAATACTTCACTTGTTTTACATTTTCTATATGGTTAATATGGTATATTTATTTAACATTGTATTTACTTGTATTTTATAGGAAGTGAATATTTTGGCAAGGTACTTTTTTTGCTTTTTTGATTTCATTTGTTTATTTGCATTTTTGGCGGAAACACGGTTAGTATTTATAAAGGTGTTTAATATTATTTCATTGTTCTGGGGAAGTTCCAGTGTTAAATAAAAGGAACAAAAGTGCTTGTTAAATAAAAGGAACGAAAGCCCTAAACTATTACTATCCATTTGTGGATTTCAGTTTCTTCCAGCTCCATTTTAACCAGGCTTTTGTATTTCTTTCGTGAGTTTAACTTGGTTCCAGGTATTTGTGTGTGATTTTAGATAATCACAATATTAATATTCACAATGAGCCATTACTTGTCAGTTTCAATACTATTTTTAGATTATCAAAATATTAGTGTTGATAATGACTACTTGCCAAGCAATTCCAATATTTCCAGTGTTTCTTTGATACATTTGATAGAAAATAATACAATAATTTTGAATAAGGCAATGCTATCAAATGGCACCTTAAAAATTCAGTCTATCCTTTGATAAACTGACTAGGGCTGCCATACTCAAGCTTACTCTATTATTAACCTGACTAGGGCTGCCATACTCAAGCTTACTCTATTATTAAACTGACTAGGGCTGCCATACTCAAGCTTACTCTATTATTTAACTTCTGCAAAGACTCATTTGAATTGGCATCTTTTTGGAGCAACTATCCCAAGAAGAATGGAAGAATACTTTTTTTATCATGTAAAGTAATACTATTATAAATGTTAAGTTCTATCATGTTATTTATAGGCCACATTATTGGCATTTCTCTCTGAAAAGATATGTCTATACCCCGAATGGCAGGCAATCTGGTATAATGCATATAAAAGTTGCTATACTCAAAATGCATGTCTTAGCAATTTATGTTGCACCACAATATTTATTTGTCTCCCCATAAACTGACTGCAGTAGGCAAACTACTTTACCACATTGCATAATTTGTAATGACAACTCAGTGGCAGATATGTTACACTATTGGGCCTGCACTTCGTGGATATTTGCAATGTTATTTTAGCTAGCTTTGGTAAATGTCATTTTACTAATAAATTTCAATATTGTAAATTGTATAGTCTTTTATGTGTACCTAAGGAAAATATATCATTGGAAAATTACTATCTACTCTCCTTAGCATCATCTTGCAATGAACTTTTTATAGTTAGTATAGGATGAAATTTCAGTCGATGTATGGAAGTCTTACTATTAAGTCACAAACAGAATCATGTAGAATCATCTCTACATTTCTTTTCTTGAAGAAAGCATACACAAATGTGTAGGATGACTTGTCTATTGAGGTTAATAGTAGCATTCCTATAGATTAGTAATATACTCAAAACTCTTATTAGAGTTACCATGACTAATACATAGTGAGGCCTGTACAGGTTGTTCTATTTGTTATGTCACTGAAAATAAGATGTTGTATTTTCGGTGTTAGTTTTGATGTCATTTCATCTTCAGCACTTTGGAATGACTGTTTATAATTTATACATATATTTGAAGACTGATGTCTGACTGTGTTCTCTGTTGAGAATTGTTTTGTGTAAAAATGTTTATATTAATAAGAATATTTTCTGAACTGGATATGCATAAATGGAAATTAGTGTTAATTTGTGACATTTTATTGTTTGTGCATGAATTGGCATTCAATATTTATATGCATTGTCTTTGATTTTATGGAATCAGCTATAATGAATGTTCTTCTGTCCTACTAGAAATGTAAATTGTTTAATAAAGTATGATAATAAGCTTGATGCTGAGGAAGAATTAAGGTGAAAAGAATATTTATGGCAAGTTAAACTTAATGCTTGTTATCCACCAGGATTAAACCACAGAAATTTTGTTGCTTACATGAAACACAAAAGGTTAAAGCATTAAACTATTTTAATCCATGTGACTAGGTATTATATAAATCCTTGGTGATGCTAAATGTATGTTTTGGATATAACATAAAAAATCCACCTTTGTTGACCAGATTTATCCCTGCAGAAATATCTTAATTTCTTTGAAGATCTGAGGATGTATTCATATTCACTAGATGGAATTTAGCCAAAGCATAAGGGAAATCCCCCTACTGTATGTGACAAAAGACCTAACATTTGACCTATATGTCTTTTGCTGGAAGAAAGTCCTTCTATATTGCACAGTTTATAAACAAAGGGATGGTATCTAAATCTTGGGTTGTCATTGCCTCCCTTTACTCAGTCCTTATTAAAATATAGAGACTTCTTTAAATGGCATTGAAGGGAGACTCAAAGAGGAAGAATTCCAAAAAGAATTTCTGCTTAAACAGAATACATGGCTGCTTAACAAAATAGATGACTTTGAAAACAGGGAAAGGAGAAACAACATAAGGATCTTTGGTCTGCCTGAAAACACTGAAGGAGAATACATTATTTCATTCTTAACAACCTGGATTCCTGACTTTTTAGACTTGAAAGAGGGACTTTCATTTGTAATTTAGAGGGTGCATAGAGTACTGAGGAAACCTGCTACTAACTCAAGAAATACTCCACCTAGATCCATAGTTATAACATTTCTTTCATTTCTGGACAAGGAACCAATTTTAAAATCTTCTTGGAGAAAATCACCCTTAAAATACAATCAAAGCCTGATAAGGTTTGACAATGATTATTCTTCCAGAATACTAGAACAAAGGAAAAAAGTATGTCCAATAAAAAAACTGTTGAAACAAAACAACATTAAAGCACAGCTGGCCTTTCCAGCCAAGATAAAAATACTTTTTGCCAATGAGATGATAACCTTTAATGACTTAGAAGAAGCTACTATATTCATCAAAAACAACAACACAGTGTATATTCCAGAAGAAATGGAATGGATGGCCCCTACTCTTAAAAGAATAAAAGAAACAAATCCTTGAACTGATGCAAAAATACGAAACAAAAATTGATTTCAAGATAGCTGTCCCAAAAAATAACTCTTACAGCTACATCTCTCAAAGTATCAATTGACATGGTACATCACTTGTCATCTGTTTTTATTTAAAAAAAGGAGGGTTTCTTAAACAACTGAAAAACAGTAATGATTCATTCAGAATGTTCAAAGAGTCCAATAATTTTTCACAAACAAAGGTAAGTCAAGATGGGTTATTATTTGCATTATATATAAACGAAATAAAGCAACATATAATACAAACATAGAAGTTTCTATTCCCCTACTTGAACTCAGTGAATACTTATCTTGTTCATTTTTCATTGATTTTACTTATAATAATTTAAGTAATTAATTAACTAATTCAACAAAGTACCATTCATCAGAGTTCAGACTCAAATGTACAAATTAACATCATATATAATAGCAGTAACAGTAGAGTGTTTTGAAAAAAAAATGCTGTCATTGAGACTAATGCCTTCTTCAGTTAAAGTATGATTTAGAAATGTCATGTATATCCTGGTTAAATAATAGTACCAAGCTCTTAATACAAATGTCATTATTATTCTGTCTAAACATAGTTACTATCAATTATGGCAGGTATCATAGCTTTGAGTGCTTTTTGATTAAGCCTGACATGGTGTGTGTGGATGCAGCTGTGTCGGGCAGCTGTTGTATGTTGCTGTTTTCATCTCCGGGAAGCTGTGGGTTGCAGCTTCTGATCGAGGTTTACTGATGCTTGTGTATTAGGAAGATACATTTGGTGTTTTCACCTGGATCTAGGTGAAGGGGTGGATAAAACTGTGATTTGGGCTATTTTGGCAGAGAAGAGTTTGTTTATACATCTGCTGAGTGAGAGATGGGAAGGCTGGAAGAATGTGTTATCTCTTGTTGTGGCGGCTTGTTGAGAGGTTTTTTTTTTTTTTATCTGTTTGCTCTCCGTTCTTTTCCTGGCTGCTGCCTCACTGAAAGGGAGGGAATTTAGGCTTGAAGTTGCAATGAAGTGAAGCTTTGCTTCAGGTGCATCACGAGCCTTTGGTATGCAGTACACAGACACACTAACAGAAACAGATGCTCCTGGGTTGCTATGGTAATGGAGACAGAGTGATGATAATGCTTAACGGCTCTGAGGAGCCTCCGAGATGATTCTTGGCAATGAAGTTTTTGGTTTAAAAAAAAAAAAAATATATATATATATATATATATATATATATGTATATATATATAAAAGGGCTGTTTTAAACCACATGTACACATATTGATGGACTCCCAACACTTTGTTTAGCTCATTAAGGTGATTCTTGATAAAAAAAAATAAAATAAAATAAAAAAAATAATAAGCGCAATTTTATATTTAAAATGTATTTTGGTCCAAACACATTAAGGACTTACATAAGAGTGGAAGTCTGAGTTATTGTGAAAGACTAAGAGCACTTGGTCTTGTGCAGTACCCCTTGCAGTGGTCTGGGAGGTGAGCTTGCTTGGACGTGTTGGGCATATGGAGATAGCTGATTTTAAGGGTGTTTGGGGTTGCCAGGAAGTGCTAGAGAGTCATCAGATTTCCTTTGTGGAAATATCTGTGGGAATGGAAGGTGTGTTGAGTAGGTCACTGGCAGAGTGGCCACTGCATGGAACAGGCTGGTAAAATGGAACAGGACGAATATTGGTTTGGATATTTTAAGAACAGTCTGGAAACACACCACATCAACTAGTGAATGGTATTCTGGCAAAGCTGGATGGGCATTGTTGCCCGTGCTTGAAGTACTGATATGTGTGTATGTAAGGATGGAAATATACTTCTAACAAATAAGAAACTAGAAGGGTCTCAAGTCTATGGACTGTATAAACATGCTTGGAAGGAGCTAATAATAAGAATAATCATTACAGCATGTGGTGTCTCAAATAACTAAGCAACAGCCAAAAAAAAAAAAAAAAAAAAAAACAAACAATAGGTATCTAATGTATGATTTTAGTAAATCTAGATATAAAATGTATAATTGTCATATAAGATGAAGCAGTCTGCTGAATTTATATATTGAAGACAGGATTTAATAACATGGGCTTGTATATAATAACACCACTGTCTTAACATGTCATAAAAAACATATACTACATTGAACATCAAGGGGAAGCATGATGATTTTCTTATATAAGTAAATATGCATAACAAGTATTGTAATTGCTTTAACTTGAATTGTAGTTTTTGTAACCCATCTTGGCCATATATAATACTTAAGCAGTTACCAAGGTAACTAATGTTTTATACATGACATCAAACTGACAAAGTTGTTCAAGAGAAACATGAGAAGCCTGAACTTGAAATGTCACAGAATGTAACAATCATATTCTGAACAAATGGTATTAAATTAACAATAGACATTCAGTCTAATAACATGGGCTTGTGTGTAATAACACTACTGTTTTAACTTGTCATAAATGACAAATACTATATTGAACATCAAGGGGAAGCATGATGATTTTCTCATATAAGTAAATGTGCATAACAAGTCATATAATTGTTTTAACTTGAATTGTGGTTTTGTAACCCATCTTGACCATACATAATACTTAAGCTGTTACCAACGTAACTAATGTTTTATACATGGCATCAAACTGACACAGTTCTTCAAAGGAGACAACAGAAGCCTGAACTAGGAATGTCACAGAATGTAATGATCACATGCTGAACAAGTAGTATTAAATTGACAATAATCACTCATTTTAACCTTTGCTGATTATACAAAATATAATGTTGCCATTTAAATCTAACAACTTTCAGTATATGCCATAAAATAGCAATTTATGAATATGGAAAGGGAACTTGTAGTCAGTAATCACAATAAGTGAATTTGTTGTTTTTAACCTATAATTTCACTCATTTTATAATAAGAAGTGACAGATATGAAAATCTTTATGTGCAGGAAATGGGGGGGGGGTGCACTGATAATTAAAATGCACTAACTTTCATCAATGTTCACATAAAACAAACTTGATGCTTTAAGTAAGTTAGCAACAAATAAAGTGATTACTTAAATGCTGGCAAACAATGAAATATAACTTCTGATATTTCCAGTAAAACACATTGTATTATAAACATTAGGTATAAATATTATTACCATCTATTTATATTAAGTAATAAGTTTTGAAAGACTTCATCAATAAGGGTGAATATGTTAAACAACTGTGTGTTATAATCTTTTACTGAGGTTTTATATATGATACATCTTACTTTAATATGTACCTGATGAATCTGGGCATCTTGGGGCAATGCAGCAATTGCCTCATGTACACAGACAACCCTCTCCTCCTACCACCCAACACTACAACCTGTGAGAGATGCACTTATATAGCAAAACTGGAAGCAAAGCTCTCTTCACCCAAGACTGGACTAGGCAGTCAAGATGAGAAGGTAAACACTTGCACCACACCACACTCATCACATAGTCCCTCAAAACCTACACCACCAAAACACACACATAGAAACACAAAACACATACCTACATTCATGGAGGCTCTCAATAAAAACCTGCCCAAGCATCAGGGACCTCCAAAGCAGAAACGCAAGCAAACTCCACCCCCCAACACAAACCAAATGACACATAGCCCACAAACTCAGTGTGCCACTCAATCACAGCCCATAAGGCATAACAACGTACCCAACACTCTAGTCATAGGTGACTGTATAGTCAGGCACACTGATGTTCCACTCACCAGGCTAAACAAGGAGAAAGTTACTGTCAGCTGCCTGTCAGATGCCAGGATCCACCACATAACGCACGCACTCACGTCAATCCCCATCAAGTACAAATATGACACTGTCATTGTTCATGTTGGTGTGAATGACCTGAGACGTACCTCCCTGGACTACATGAAAAGAGACATGGAGGAGCTCTCCAATCTTGTAGCCCAGGCAGGTATGACCCTAGCCCTGAGTAGCATCCTGCCATCACCCAGAATGATACCACAGTACAAGGACAAAATGATTGACTTCAACAATTGGCTAAGCTTCTGGTGTCATTCTAAGGGAATCCAGTATTTGTCTGCATGGGACGACATGATCGACAGACCACAATGCTTTGTCAGAGATGGCCTGCACCTGTCGCCCTTGGGATTCCGGATACTGGCAAAGGCTTTTACCACCCATATAGTGCCTTTTTTAGGTAAGGTTCAAATGACAAATTCACCACCGTAACAGGTACAATAATACTACTCACTGCTAGAAGTCTAAATCTCAAAATGCACTCACTCGAGGCACCCCTTAAAATGGAGAACATCGACATCTGTGCAGGGACAGAGACCTGGTTCAAAGCTCAAGAGAGCACCCCTGCATTACCAGGCTATAATTCATACTACATCTTTTGGCCACCTAACCCAGAAAGAAGCACTAAAGGTGGAGGCGTGTCCATATTCATTAAGGATATCCACACCTCCGGGCTAGTTGCACAGCATAATGCATCCGAGATTATCCAAGTGCAACTAACTCTGGGCAAGACTGCAATCCAAATTGTGGCTTGCTACAGACCCCCCACCATGCGCCATGATTCCCATTCCTCATTTCTTGATACACTGGAAAGTATTAGGGTACAACCCAACACCCTAATAATGAGCGATTTCAACTACCCCACCATTAACTGGGAAAACTACTCATGTACCAACTTGCTCAATGTTTTCTGGAATTCATAAATTCCAATGCCTTGGATCAACTTATTCACACCCCTACCAGGGGCAGCAATATCCTAGACCTGGTCATTACCAACATGGGCAACTGGTGTTCCACACCAGAGGTCAATTCCTTGTTGGTCAGATCCGACCACAAGCTAATCACCCTAGACATCCACATCCTGCCCCCACCCCCAATTAGGGAAACCACTGTTAAAAACTTCTCCAAAGCCAACTTCACACTTCTTAAGACAGAAGTGGCAAACGTCATGACATCCATACAGACGGACAATAGAGGTACGACTGCTGAATCCTACACAAATGCACTTTATAAGCACTTACACGAGTGCATGGATCATGCTATCCCTAATAGAACCAAGATGCTATCCTCCAAAAAAAGGAAGCCAATCTGGTGGTCCTCTGCCATAAATAAACTCTACAACAGAAGAAAGAAATTGTTGCAAAAAAGAGTAAAATCCCATGACTGGAGGCACTCCCTGGTCAACCTCAGTAAGAAGCTGAGATCCCTCATAAAATCCTCCAAAGCTAGTTACGAAAACAAAATTGCCACTGACTCTAGAAACAATCACAAAGCATTCTATAGCTATGTCAAGAATCTCAATGGCAACACTCAAATCTGCTCTGAGTTACAGCACAATGAAACTAAATATCCAGAACCAACTGATATTACCAACATCCTGGCAGATAGGTTCAGTGCTAACTTTACCCTCTCTCACCCCCTAGAGGGCCCATCTCTATACCGGAAGAATGCAAAGTTCCTGTAATCACGGCTGCACAGGTAAAAAACACACTCTCCAAAGCCAAGAACACAGCATCCATGGGACCTGACAATATCCCAGGGTGCATTCTACATGAACTACAGAATGAACTGGCACCCTACTTAAGTACCATGTTCAATTATAGCCTCACCTCAGGCTTTGTACTCACTGAATGGTGCACAGCAACAGTTATCCCACTCCACAAAGGGTGAGCCAAGATGGACCCGGGAGCTACTGCTCCATTAGCCTGATGAGCCTGGTCTGCAAGGCCATGGAATGTATCATCATGGAACTCATAAACAAAGACATTGCTTATCTCTAAACTCTGGACCCTACCCAGTTTGGATTTGTAAAAGGCAGATCATGTCTCCTAAACCTGATTGACTTCTTTGAAGCAGTCACCAAAGCCATAGATGAGGGTAAGGTGATTCACACAGCTTATCTAGATCTCCCCAAGACTTTTGACACCATCCCCCACTCTGGAATTATAGATAAGCTCACTAAACTAGGTATAAATCCTTATGTCACAAGATGGGTTGCCAACTGACTCATGGACAGAACCCACACTGTGAATGTAGTGGACTCCAAATCTGACTTCAGACCAGTGACAAGTGAAATACCACAGGGTTCAGTCCTGGGTCGTCTCCTGTTTGGCATCTACTTCTCTGAAGTACAGGCTAACACAGAAGGTCTTTGGCTAACAAAGTTTGCAGATGACTGCAAACTAGGAGCCATAATCAAAACTCATAACAATGTGGACATACTACATAAGGGCCTCACTGAGACAGATGCCTGGTGTCAAAGTCATGTCCTGAAGCTCAATGCCAAAAATTGTATTGTCATCCCCTTTGGTAAAACCTCTGTACCCATGAACTATCACATAGCTGGTAGTCTACTTAATGCCAAAAATGTTATAAGAGACCTTAGGACACAGGTGCACAGTAGTCTCTCCTTTGACAATCACATAGCCACAGTGGTCAGGAAATCCTTCTACATGGCTCACCTCATCACAAAAGGTTTCTCATTCAGAAAAAAAGAGGTCATTGTTCCTCTCTACTCATCACTCATTAGACCCATTATGGAGTACAATGCCCGTTTTGGTATGTACCTCACAAGACATTTACAACAACTGGAAAGGCCACAGAAATATCTCACAAAGAGGATTACTGGCCTCAAAAAGATGCCCTACGCAGACCGTCTCAAAAAACTCCAGCTTTACTCTGTCGCATATCGCCTACTCAGAGGCGATCTTTGCCTAACATACAAAGCTATGTCAAACCCAGAGCTGTTGGACATGATTCACTTAAAGAAATCCCAATCACTCTGAGCTACATGCTCTAGGGACTTAAACCTTGTCACCACAATAAACAGAACATGCTGGAGGGATAGATTCCTGTCCCAGAGACTTCCCATACTCTGGAACAGACTACCTATCTATGTCAAACAGAGCTCCTCATTAGCACTCTTCAAGAAAAATCTTGATGATTGGATGAGAAATAGGAAATTCACCCCAGGGATCACTTCTGCGGCTCTACTCGACAGGGGTACAGGAAAATAATTTTATTGGGTGGCGAAAGCCAGGATACATTTTTGGCTAGGCTTATATAGGCCCTAGGGCCAATAGCCTAGTACCTACCTATGAATCTATGAACCTATGATTGAATTGCTTGTCATCTATCTTTCATGTAAATATTAATTGCTTATACAATAAGTAGACATGTGGCAGAGTTAAAGATGTTAAGATTTGCACTGGGTGTGACAAGGGTAGACAGGATTAGGAATAAGTATATTAGAGGGTCAGCCCAGGTTGGATGGTTTGGAGACAAAGGCAGAGAGGTGATATTGCATTGGTTTGGGCATGTGCTGAGGAAGGATGCTGGGTATATTGAGAAAAGGATGCTAAGGATGAAGCTGCCAGGTAAGAGGAAAAAGGGGAAGACCTAAGATAAGGCTTATGGATGTGGTGAGAGAGGACATGCAGGTGGTTGGTGTGACAGAGCAAGATGCAGAGGACAGGAAGAAATGGAAAGAGATGATCCACTGTGGTGACCCCTAATGGAAACAGCCAAAAGAAAAAGAAGACATTTATATTGTATTAGAATTCTGTTTAATCTACAATAGTACTTTATCTGTTCAAAATAATATAAATATTGCTTATTTCTATTTCAAATATTCTCCATATGATAATTCAATTTATGGAGCGCAGATGTTCTGGATTGTCAAGGTATGAGTGATAATCTGATGGACTTAGGTTTATCCATCAGATTAGGAATGAGTTTTATTCTATGGCTAGTGTGGATCTTAGTTTTGTTAACATTTATTCATTTAAATTTGTTTCACAAAAACATTTTTAGTATGCCTGACCACAACATTACTTTATTGCTAAACACTCAAATTATAAAACTGATAATTTCCTTTAAAAGCTCAAACATATACTTTACAGTTATCAGAGGAAAATGTTTAATAGTCACAATAAAACAAAAAAATACATAGTCTAAATAACCTAAGATGGATTTAACTTTATTATCTTTAAATACCAATGGCTTAAACATTCCTAACAAGAGATCAAATCTACTAAAATATTTAAAACTGAACAAAGCATAAATTGTCTTCCTTCAAGAAACTCATTTCAAAACAAATGACAATTACAAATGGAATCCTATGGAATATATGATATTGGCGCAATGCACTTATAAGAGAAAGACAAAAGGGGAAATAATTTTATGTAAAGCAAATGTGATTAACCCAGACATCATTTATAAGTATGAAAATAAAAAAGGCCTTATGGCATTAGTAATAGTTAAATATAATTTCAGAATATGGCCCTAGCCAATCTATACTGGTTCCCAGGCTTTGGAAGAGGAACTGTTAAAAACACTTGGATTTAATTTCCAATAATTATAAAGGCAACTTAATATTAGGAGGAGATTTTAACTGTATATTTGATATTTCTGAAACTATAAATAAAAGACCACTGCTTACATCTGCTGTATCAAAAGCTTTAAACAAGTGGGTAGAATCATTTCATCTTGTAGATACTTTCAAATTTAAAGACGATAAATCTTTGTTGTTTTCCCATCAAGATCACAGATTTGGTACCCAAACTAGAATAGATAAAATATTTACTGCCCATGACTTACACTCTAAAATCATTCATTTCTCAGTCACTCCCTGCCCCTGTTTAGACCAAAATTCATTGATACTAAAACTTCAAAATGAGTACAAACCATTAATCTTTAACTTCAGAATTCCAGCATATATAACTAAAATTAAAGAGTTCAAACCCTGGTTATTATCTGAATTGCAGTTCTTCTTAGATATTAATTACACCACAGAGATACAATAATGATATGAGACTCATTAAAAGCTTACATATATGGTAAAACCATAACTTGGTATAAAAAAATCAGAGAATGGGATTCTGAATTATTAGATCTACAATCCAAACTTTTGTCAGTAAAAGCTGAAAAAAATCAAAATCTTTTGGCGATAAAAAATAAAGTAGAAGTATTAAACAATAAATACAACACAATTCTAACACATAAACCTAGTTTAGCTTTAGAAAAAACTAAAAATTAATACCTTGGCCACTTCTCCCAAATATCTACATAATTTATCCACAAGAATCAAAATACAATCAAAAGCTAATAAAATTAAAAGTATCTTCCATGAAAAGAAAGGGAAAATGTCTTGGATATAGGTAACATTCTTGATGCCTATAGAAATCACTATATATAACATTTTCAAAAAGAAAATATCCATATTGATCAATTAAATCTAGATGAAAAAATGTTCCAATTAAAATAAATACCTGAAAAATTAAAACTAGATCTGCAAACACCCATATCCTACAAAGAAATTACAGCTACAATAAAAGAGGGCAAAAATAATAAAGCTGCAGGTATAGATGCATAATTATAGAAATATATAAACTTTTTCCTTCAAAGATACTACTCCTATTCCATAAAACTCTATTAGGAATTCAGTCACAAGCTTTAATATCACCCTCTTGGAGATATTCCTTAATCACACCAATGCTAAAGGAAAACAAATCCCCAAACATCTGTACCTCATATAGACCTATATCATTATTAAATAATGACTATAAGATATTTATGACAATATTAACTAACAAAATGAAAATACCACTATCCAAAATAATAAATAATGATCAAACTGGATTTATACATCATAGACCCACATGACAATATTAAAACGATAATTTCTCTTATAGATTATGTTAATAAAGAAAATAAGGAAACACTCATAATTGGCTTAGATATAGAGAAAGCCTTTGATTCCCTAAATTGGTCTATTTATTCAAAATCCTAATGCTATTTGAATTTCCTGCATCCTTTGTTAATGTTCCTAAAGAATATATGTACAAATAATTTAGCGTATGTCAAGTTAGGTCCTTTTACTGCTGAATCTATACATATAACAAAAGGCATTACACAAGAATGCCCCATGTCATAGATTCTATTTGCTCTGGCTATTGAAATATTGGCAGATTCAATTCATAACAATATAAAATCAAAGGAATAGATGTTTATGAACAATACAATTCTAAAGTAATGCTATTTGCTGATGACATATTGCTAACATTATCTAATACAAAAGAGACATTAGAAGAATTAGATATATTAATTGACAATTTTCACATGAATTCAAGACTCTATTTCAATAAATCAAAATCAAAATTTTTATTTTTAAATAAAAAAAAGAAATGCAGACTAAGGGGGATCACATCATAGGGAAACAAGACTCTACTATAAAATATCTAGGAATTGAGTTATGCAAGGATAATAATGAATTAGTCTCAAAAAACTACAATAATATCATCAATGCAATTAAAATCTCTGTGGAAAAATGGAACAAAATAATATTAACATTTGAAGATAGACTACAGTTAATAAAAATGGTTTTACTGCCCAAGATCCTATATATAGCCTTGGCAGTACAACTGTTACCAGAAAGGAATATACTTAAAGAAATAAATGCATGCCTAATATAATTTTTATGGTTTCCCAAAAGAAACAGAATAGCTTTAATACATCATATCAGACCATGGACACAGGGAGGATTAAACTTTCCTGATATAGAAACATATATAAAAGCATCAATAGCTAAAACAATCTCAGATTGGATAAGTCCAAATTACTCTGCAAATTGGAAAGAATTACTAACTATAATATTAATAAATTAATTTGATTTACAAAACAAATTTCAAATAGCAGATAAAAACAATTTGCCATGGCACATATTTTGTATTAGTATGTAATATAACATATAACATAACTAAACCTACTAAAACTCATATGATTAATTATTGCATTGACTCATTTAGGAAAATTATTAATCCAAATATTGATTTAAAAATCTGGTTTGATCTTTTAACACCATTTATAGTCACAACAAACTTTCCACATAAAATATACAGATAAATTATTAATTCCTTGGACAGAAAGGGTTTGTTTGTTGGCTCCAATGTATTAAATAACTAAAAGTATTAGATATGCAAGTAATAAAAACAACATACAAAATTCAACAACAGGACTAGCTAAGTTTAAAGAGTATCCTGTCATATTCACAAGATTTAAGTAGAATAATTAACAATTCTTCATTTAAAGAAATACATAAATTTGTGAAATACATATATGAAATCATATATACTGACTTTGACATGGGAAACAGTATTTCCAAATGTTACAAAATATTGATAAACTCCAAAACAACACCCAAAACCTCATACTGAAAATATATAACAAAGGGACACTCAATACACTTAACTGAAGATATTAAAACAAATATCTTATTATCGATAAAATATGCATCCTTTACACAATATGGAAAGCTTTTAATTGGAAATGCTTGCACAGAGCATTCTTAACCCCAGATAAAATCAGTAAAATTAGTTCTTCCATAAAATGAATATGTTGGAGATGTGAATCAGTACACAATGCAGATTGGAACCACATTCTCTTTGATTGTGTTAAAATTAAGCCATTTTGGAATGGTATTAATAACTTTCTACAAGCTTTATTTAATGAATCATTTTATCTAATTAAAGCTCTTTTATTATTAAATGTGAACGAAGGTCCTCATTTGAATAGGTGAAACATGTATCTAGTATGGACTATACTTACAATTTCAAGGAAGTTTATAACAAGAAGATAAAATACAAACACAATACCAACTTTGTAAGACTTCTACAACCTACTGAAGACCACAGCATTATTGGAAATTAAAATTAAAGAACTAAGAATGTATCCAAAGCCATTTATCAACAACCATTGGGGAAAAGTCTTATCGTTGATTGACACTATACAATAATTGATCAGACGCTCTGATAATGGATTGGACATACTTATAAAGTAACTGTATATATTAAGATCTGTTATAGTGTCAGGCTAATGTAAATAGTATACATAGTTATTTAAGATGCTATGTATAAATACTATGGAATTCATTCAAATGTATTTGAAAAATAAAAAAAAGTTTAAGAAAAAAAATCCCACTTTAACTGATACACTCTTTAGTCACCAAAATTCAAATATAGAGAGCTAAGTAAATGCATAAGCAACCAAATGATAAATAAAGGCAGTGAAAGAGAAAGTAGGTAAAAATTTAGTATGTTAGAAAGTAAACACATGCTGTGTATTAGCAGGTAATGCTCAAATATATAGGTAAGCATCTTGTTAATTAACAGATGACTCTTTTCTTGAGTAACTATCAATCAAAGTAATTTAGGTGAAACAATTTGTGGAGTTTCCTTTTTTCACAATGACATCACAGTAGGTATATATAAAATTGGGCGGGGTATGTCCCTTCATATGAGGGGTGCATGGCAGTTTGCCCTTGCAAAAAAAAAAAAGCATACCTTAGAGGTTTTCTGAAAGCTATTTTGGGCATTTTTTTGATTGATCGGTACTCGGTGACAGAGTTGTTGATTGATCAACATGAATTCATATAATTACATGGGTTTTTCATGCCCACTGGGGGTGGGGGTGGGGGGTACAGATCACATAGCAAAACAAAAAAAAAATGGAAATGACAAAATTAAAAGCTTGGCTCTTTAAGAGTAAATGGTATTCTGCCATCTGGTGGAAATATAATATCTCAATATTACTTCAACTATGCCAGCTTGAAAAAGCACCAAATGTAAATTAAAAGACAACAAAGTATATTTCTGCAAGAAAAGGCCAAGTGCTCCTAATTTATAACCATCTTTACTGGTGATTGAGTTGTAACTATGCTGTTTTACTTAAATTCTGTAGAGACACTTGAACAAACTTCTCTTCATTTCCATTACCTGTTGTTAAATATCTAAAGCTATCAACTAGAAATACCTACCAAAACTGACATTCATGAAACTATTTTATATCTAATAGGGAATTGCAATTTTAATGGTGAAAATAACAAAAGAAGGTCGTTCATTGATGAAAGTCACTCAACAAAGAATTTATTTTCAACCAAATTAAACAGGAATATAGAGTTTGTGTTTTTTTGCTTGAAATACTTTACTGTGTAGTACAACATATTGACTGCTCCCTTGTGACAGGTGTGTGACACTGGCAGGTACATTGTTATTAGACTACTGCTGCAGCTTTATAAAACGTGGTTAAAAACTAGCTTAAACATAGAATGTATGACCTGTTCTGAAGAAGTGCATCAAAAACAATTGACACGGTCCTTGGAAATGTCCATTTGGTGATTACCCATAGTGTGCATTATAATCAAATGGCTTGTTTGCACTATATCCAGTAGACTGGTTCAGTTAAAAAAATCCAGATTAAACAAAATGCAGAACTCATTTTTTTGCTTTTTAAGGGACTCCTCCTAGTGACATTATGCACAATATAATATTGAAATATATTTCAACCGGAAATACCTGTTCTGTATTCTGTTTCAAAATATTAAATGAAGGCATGAAATCAGCATTCAGAAAGACATTCTGCAGCTCTGGCAGATATTATTTACCATAAATAGCTGAATATAGTAAATCACCTGTATTTCACAATCGTATAATTGAATGTGTTTTCAAGTACAGTCAGAAAAGACAAGCAGACTAGCAAAGGGATAGATCAGAAGTATTTAATGAGATTTGAACAGAATGATCATTTCTGCAGTATATGAAAGATAAAAAAGGCTTAAGTGTGATGAATGAAAAGTGACATGTACCTAATAAATTAGACCTAACTACAAGTCACCAGAACTCTTTAGGTAGCCCTAATATTTAACTTTTTTTTCTAAAAATGGAAAGGCTTTAGCCTCTTTCTCATTTCTAGAAATAAAAATTGCAAAAAGCCCTGCAAAAAGGCACTGAAAAATACATGTTTTGTTCATGTAGGTCCCAACAGCTGGCAGTCAGACCTACATTTTAGTCTTTGATGACATGGTGCATGCTGTTTAAATATGCTAGAGACACAATTTGATAAAGGATGCTCTGTAATTATTAAAGCACATAAGAAGAAAATGTAAGATTTAAACTTGTCTGGGTAGTATCTGTCTGTTGTGTAGCTGACTGCTCTGTCCAGAGGTCTAGTCCATCCCAAATGGTTTGAGTAATAAGATGAAGTGCCCAGTGCTTATTCATTAAGTAATTTCTTTATTAGCAGATGTTGAATGATGTGCTTATGAAACTGCTTAGAGTTATGTGTGTTGAAAAAAAGGTGACACGGATTACCTTTTAGTCTCTCTATATATGACAGTTTTGAATTATGGTGCTATTAGCAAAACCCTCAAGTTTAATGTAATCATGCTATTAAAAGCAATGGCATAGCTTTGTCTTCTTTTGCTTGACGTGGCTCCATGGTATTTAAAAAAATCAATTTACCAAAATGCAACATGATTTACATGGGAGAAAAATGCAAGATGATATTATATTTTACAAGTTGATACAACAAGTCAAATTATTGATTTCAGCAATACTTTTTAATATCAGATTGCTAATTAAATATTAAGTTTATGTAACTCTTGTGCATTACATTCAACAATTATTTTATTTTTATTTGATTAATGTCATACACTGTTTTGTACTATCAAGGAGCTTTTCTCCCCGGGCCTCTGCTGAAAATGGATATGTGTCCAGCTGGACTAGCCCGGTCAACAAATGTAAAATAAATAAATAATAAAAATAAAAATTATGGGTAAATTAAATTAAATTAAAGGGTGATATATGATGCTAGTATCCATGTACTCGTGCATAGAATGTGTGTTAACAAAAGCCTTTGCAAGTGTTTCAACCAGGCACAAGTGAGTGGAGTGAAAGTCTTCCTGAAACCTAAAAAAATACAAGATATTTAATGCGTTATAGTCAAGTGATGATTGCAAGTGCCTCTGCAGTTACATCCTACTGATGCCTCTAGGCATCAGATAATGTTTGTTTATAATTACATCTATAATTCTAAAGCTATGCAACATACAAAGTATTAAAATATTTAATCTTAACGTTTACACAATGGCAAATGCATCTGTGTTGAAAGTAGACCTTTGTCTAGTTCTGGTAAAGAGATATTAATTGTTGTTCATATAATATTTATTCATATTGTCATAAATGGCATGCTTTTCTTAACATCTTGACAATCAAGTAGCACAAGCAGAACTCCTTAGCCTCATATGCAAGCTCTCAACTCGATGAACAAGTTGCTGCTGACTGTGTGTAACTCGACTTGTTGCTGAAATACTGTAAGCTGTTTACAAAATATTACAGACTTAATAGTTACTATGTTTACCATAACTTATAAAATCCAGTTTAAGACTTAGAACTTAAAGAATGCTACCATTAGAGAAATAGTTTGAGCTGAAGAGTTTTACGTTTACACTTGTTTAGTAACCTCTATGGTTCCAAAGATATGAACATTCGTTTGAAATGTGATGATATAATTTGATTTTCTCAAAAAAACTTAAGCTCTGCCTATTGAAAGTTACAGTTCAAACCCACAGAGCTCCACTGGAATGAATAAGTTAAAGTATTTGATAGCATTGCAGAAATAGAGCTATTCTTATATGAGACACCACACATTATGTAATTCTGTAAAATAGCTTTAAAAACTGACATTTGATACAGTAACAAGCAAAAACACCTGCCACATATCTTCAGTTTTTGTTATTATGATGGACAGCTTTAAAGGCAGGATACAGGTTGTTCATTGGGATTCAACCACAGAAAGCCAAATAAGTGGACAATGATGGTAAGACAGATACAGTTGGGAAGACTGCTACACAGCTAACATCTAGCCATTAATGGATGGATAGGAAGACAAGGTTAAAAGATGACTCCTCATAAAATAAACTTGAATTTTGCAGATGCTACTCTAGAGAAATGTCAGCATGGATGCTTTTTCACTTGCCTCAAAAGCCAGTAGTGAGTGATGGTGTCCATTGCTTGATGTTTTTAGCATTTTACTGCTGAGTGGGTTTGCCACAGGTCAGAATGAGAGGAGTACTACAAATGACACAGAAGAAGTTGTAGCCTGGTACTTAAGAAAAAAAAAAAACAACTGGAAAATGCTGCATGTACTGAAAAACCTGGGAGGAAGCATGAAGGATGTTGCAGCCTAAGTGCATTTATAAGCAGAAGACATGCTGTGGCCTATAGCCTGTGCAGACATAAATAATAATGAATTGGCAGAAAATGAGTGTTTAAATGTGAGTATATCATGAGGCAGTGAATGAGACAAATAAATCCTTGACATGTATTGATAATATAGGATGGTATAGGTAATTAAAGGCAACAATTAATCCAGTATTTATAGGCATTCTGGGAAGAATGTGGGACTGAATTATCAGTCATGTCTTGGCAAATGAGTTGACAGATTGTGCTAAGTTACCAGATGAAATGCTAGTTCAAATGAGAGGCAGACTAACAGAGTAGTAAAACACAGGGTGGCAATGGTGAGAGGACAGTCAAACCCTCTCACAGCCATTCTTTCTGTTTGTCTTGTGAGACAAAAGAGTGATACCACTACTATGGCAAAGTTATTAAGGGGATAACTGTAAGTGTGTCGTATACAATGACCAATCAGGATACTCAAAGTTATCCATTGTATCTTTTAAAGCTCAGGAAAGCATATAAAGCTCTAAAATTATGCAAGAAAAATACACACATAAAATATTTAATTGTTTAGCTGACCATACTCATATTAGCCTCTAAGGGATCCGATAACATCCCAGGCTGCATCCTACATGAACACAGGCAGGAACTTGCAGCACCATTAGGCACCCTATTCGACTAAAGCCTGAGTACCCCAGCTGAGTGGAATATAACCACTGTCATCCCTTTGCACAAAGATGAAGTGTCCACTGATCCAGGAAATTATAGACCCATCAGCCTAAATAGCCTGGTCTGCAAGGCCATGAAATGGATTATCATGGACCTCATTAACAAGGACAATGGCAATCTCCAAACAATCAATCCCACACAGTTTGCTCTGATCAAGGGGAGGTCATGCCTGTTAAATTTAGTCAGCTATTTTGAGACAGTCATCAAAGCCATGGATGAGGGAAAGACAGTACACAGCACCTACCTTGATCTGGCCAAAGCCTTCAATACTATTTCCCTCTCAGGTATAATAGATAAACTCTCTCAACTAGGCATCAATCCATATCTTACCAGATGAGTAGCAAACTGGCTCACTGATATAACCCACCTAGTCAAAACACGGAAAACCACATCAAGCAGTCAACCTGTAATGAGCAGTGTACCCCAGAGATTGGACTTTGGGCCTCTGTTGATTGGAATATACATTTCTAAGGTGCAGGCCAAAACCAGTGGGCTATGGCTAATCAGGTTTGCAGGTGACTGCAAGGTGGGAGCTGTCATCAATTCCCCTAGTGATGTGGACATCCTCCAAGAGGGTCTCACCCAAACAAATGACTGGTGCCAGAAACATGGCCTCAAACTGAATGCCAAATAATGCATCATCATCCCCTTTGGGGAGAGTAATACCCCCACAAATTATCACATTAATAACAAGGTCCTAAGCATGCAATCCGTTGTGAGGGACTTGGGCACACAGGTTGATAGCAAACTGACTTTTGACCACCACATTGCTTCTGTTGTACAGAAGGCTTTCAACATGGCCCACCTCATTTGTAAGGGTATCTAATTCAGAGACAAGGAGGTTATAACACCCCTATATTCTTCCCTTATAAGACCCATTACTGAGTACAATGCCCCTTTCAGCCTGCACCTCGCAAAGCACATGCAGTAGATGGAAAGACCACAGGGATTCCTCACCAGGAGAATCCAGAGCCTCAAACATCTACCCTACACAGATAGGCTAAAAGCTCTGTCCCTCTACGTAGTCTCATACAGACTCCTCAGAGGTGACCTCTGTCTGGCATACAAAGCAATCTCAGACCTGCCTTGATGGGACTGTTGCATATCCACAAGTCAAGCTCCACAAAAGTCGCCCACACACATGACTTCAACCTGGTCTGTGACATTAATAGGACTTGTTGGTGGGACAGATTTTTGTCCCAGAGACTCCCCCTTCTGTGGAATAGACTCCTTATCCATGTCAAGCGGAGTACTCCATTAACCTTTTTTAAGCATCGCCTGGATAGCTGGATGGGGAGCAGAAAATGCACTCCTGGGATTTCACCTGTGTCCCTGCTGGACAGGGAAATCAGATGCTCACTTGTCAGAACATGGGCTAAATTCTTGACTAGGCTTGTAAGGACCTCAGGGCCAATAGCTCATATAGAACTCATCACTGTACTGCTTTGAGACAGCTCCACTGGCTTGAACTGCCCGACCTCCTAATTTACAATCAGCTCTGCCTCTGTCATTCTATCTATTACCTCCCCAATAAGTGTCCTGCCCTCAAAAACCTAGTACAACATCACTCAGCCAAAAGGCCTCTTAGATCATCAAGCAAACTACTACTAGAAGTCACCAACAGCTACAATAGCTTTGGAGATGCACTATATAGTAGTTCAGTGGCTAAAAAATGGAACTCTGTCCCCACTAGCATTCAAAACACATCATCCAAAGCCTCCTTTAAAGACCTCATCAGGCAACATTTCAAGCAAAGTTGGCAGTGCCATGATTGCTCCCCAGGCTAGTGAAAGTGGATAAGGTATACATACTAAATCTAGAGTACTTGATAATAGTTTTCAGTCTTACTCACAAACACTGGCTAATCTACAGTGTATGTACTGTACCTGTGTACTATGTATGTATTTTACCTATGTTCCAAATTTCAGCTGTACACCACAAATCTATTAATTACCTTTATTTTTAAATTAATATTTTTTTTGTTTGTTCTCTCCACTGTACCTGTTGATGTGCTGCATACCACTGTAAAAACATGTCTTTTGTAATTTGTGTATATACTGATCATGTCTAACTAAATGTATCTGTAATTTTTCTTTGTGGAGCTTTTCTCCCCGGGCCTCTGCTGAAAAAGGGCCTTTTCAGCTCAGTCAGACACCCCTGGTTAACAAGTGTAAGATAAAATTAAATAAATAAATAAATAGCCTAGTAACTTCCTATGGTCCTATGATCAGAATGTGGTAAGCAAAAATGGAAGTTTTAACTGGTGGAAGAGGGTAAACAAATGGATGATCAACAGGATATATTTGGTAAAGTTTGAACCAAAAGAGTTAAAGAAAAAGGAAACAAAGGATGTATTTTTAATTGTAAAGATTAAGGATAGCGTACCATTCCATAACTGCATCCTAAGTGAGGAAAACTGAGTTTCAAGAGAAACAGAAAGCTGGGGAAGATTGTTTAATTTTCGCAGATGGACTGTATCCAAATTTGAAATATGATTGGTGGAGGAGGAGCTTGAGGGATTCATGAATATGCATATTAGGGTTTGTAGGAGAAATAGAAACATATAGGATTCACATGACTACATTGATAGACAGGCCATGGCTCTTTTGTGTGAATTGACTGGTAACAAAAATGGTGTGGTTGTAGGTAGCTATGTGTGAAGGGGAAAGCAGAAGGCAATATCTTTCTCAGGACACTAAAATAATGCTGCTAGTGCTATGGTCTATCTCTTTGTAACATTATCTTTGTTTTTAAGTGTACAAGGATGTCTAAAAATTGACTTAACTTAAAGCCAAGTTTTGAACATTTACTCTAATATTGTTGTCACAGTGCTGTTCACTAATTGCCATCCAGGTGAATCTGCATTGTGGTGTGGGAGGTGCTAAAGCAACAAGGGGTTGCACAGAACCAACAAGTCTTTGTGTAGTGATGGTATAGTGAATATGATAGGTTCTATTTGGTGATGTTGCGGGAAAAACAGACAATATTATTGTTTTTTTTTATTTCATTTTATTTATTTATTTATTTATTTATTCAACTGTTCTAGGTTTTCATTCTACCTAACCCATGTGCCTGTGGCTTAAAAGAACGGGCTGATTGCTGTTACTGTTTTTCATTAGATCATATTTAGATCAATTCAGACACATGAAAATTTAAAGGAAAATATGTGACTTACAAAGTGGTTTTGCAACAATATGAAAGGACTGATTAAACATATTTTGAGGAACCCTGATATTAAAGTGTGTGGTGGAATCAATCTACCAGTGTGCTTTATGAGAAGAATGTCGCTGTCTGATATGTCTATAAATAATACTTACCTAACTACTGCAGAATAAAAAAGAAATTTATAGGGAAATAATTATGCTCAGTGGTCTGGCAACCAATTCAAGATGGCTTAGAGAGGTTTAGTGATAATCTAGGAGATAGAAAACTAAGAATAAAATGCGAGTAGCCTCACAGTAAACATATTGATTAGTGCAATGGTTACTTCTGAATTAAATGAAAAATGGCTATGTGGGAGAAGGTTTATTGGGTGGTAAATGTCTTGCTAGATGGGAGGGATACATAGTGGTGCTTCCTTATCACTGGCAAAATGTTCTCTAGCGGCTTCACTCATGTGAAGTTAGACGGCGCATGAAAGAGAAGTACTCCGGAGGGAAGCTGGACTTCTAGTCCAGGGGATTTATTTATTTACTTTATGACATTTGATTACCGGGAAAGTCTCACTGAGTAGAAGTCCATTTTCAATGGAGGGTCAGGAAGAAAGTCTTCAAATTATTACAACACATTTTAAGAACAATAATTTTATTAGCTTCAAAAGTAAAACACAAACATCTGCGGTTTAAATAATTATAACAAATTAGATATAATATAAAAACATTGGTTAAGAATCTCTTTAATTTATATGGTGATCATTTAATATTTAGAGAAATTTTAGGCAGTTTGTAGAAAAATTAAAGGTAAGTTAGTCTAATATAAACAGGAATTGCAATATGAAGTGTAGAAAAAAAACAGGCTTACGGTATATTTAGAGAGAAAGTCAAGGAAGAGAATTTGACAGAAATAAGTAAGTGAAGAAGGGAGAGTAAGGAGTTATAAGGAATGAAAAGGTACCTGCTCACATTTAAGGAAATAGATTATCCTGGTTCTGAGCAAGAACAGAGCAAGATTTTAGACAGGAAGATTTTCAGAAAATGCTTATCTTTTTGAGGTTCATAGGTTAAGTACTACGATAGCTGATAAAAAACAGGAACCACAAACTTGTAAAGAATACCACCAGGATGAAAGCAGGCAGCTGACCACTTTGTAGAAAACCTGTTTATTTAGTGCATTTGTCCTTAGTAAAAGAACTTTATCAGAATACGAAAAACACACATAGCTCCATCTTTTATACCCGATGTTAATTAAACAATTAAAAAAATGAACATCATGAAGGGCTATGTCCCAAACTTTCCACATATGTATGCACAAACAATCATTTAATCATACCAAATTATTAAAAACATGATATACTTATAAAACTAAGGCTGCCTTTAGTCTTAAGACAGGACTGATTAATATATTTTCATTTAACCCAGGGTGGGTAGTGGTATTTGTTCGCAATTGCCACTGAAGCTCCATGTATTCAAGGTAGTCATCTGTGGGTCCACCTCCCTGCTCCCCATCCACCTAGTCAATAATAATAAATTTGAAAAAATGGTCAGTACACTTCTGAATGTGCAGTGATAGTACATTGTTTATTTCTCTCTTCGCGATGTCATAATTATGTTGATAAATTCTGCTTTTAGACAATTCTTCGTTTTTCCAATATAGAAACAGATACATTTCTGACATGAAGCTAGGTAAACAATGCTTTTGCATTGTTTACCTCTCTGCATGTCAGCAATCTATCTGTTATACAAGGAGCTTTGGTGGCAATTGCGAACAAACGCCACTACCTACTCTGGGTTAAATGAAAATATATCAATCAGTCCTGCCTTAAGACTAAAAGCAGCCTTAGTTTTATAAGTATTCCATGTTTTTAATAATTTGGTATGATGAAATGATTGTGCATACATATGTGGAAAGTTTGGGACTTAGCTTTAGTGTTGTGAAGTTTAGCATTTTAAGCTGTTGGTGAAATGAGGTTCAATGAAATTAGTTGTCAGTGTTTCGAAGTTTAGGTGATTTGGTCTCAATGAAATGAATGCCATTGAAATGGGACTTTGGTGAAGTGAAGTAGATCCATGTATACATATATATATATATATATATATATATATATATATATATATATATATAGATGTGTGTGTATTTATTTAGTTGTCCACAGACAGCGGAATGCAGCTTCTTCACTGCATGTCTCATACCACCTATTACTGAAGGCAGGGAGAGAAGTTAGAAGGTAAAAGAAGAAAATTGTGAATTTAGCTAGTGTGGACAGATACTTATAAAATAACTGGCCCTAAACATTCAAAAACGAGCATGCTGATTGGCCAGCCCAACCAGCGTGCCTGTTGTAAATCCAAGAATATACTAACAGAAAAGGTCCGGTCCCCCGGACTTTTTGCATTAGTATATCAAAATTTTTTTTCTTGCCCAGAGGTAGCAGCAGAGAAAGGAAGATCTCCATTGCTTTAATCTCACTATGTTAAAGTTCAACATAGTGAGATAGCTTAAAAAAAGCAATGGAGATCTTCCTTTCTCCGTTGTTTTTTTTAAAGATATCTCACTATGTTAAACTCATTTAACATAGCGAGATACTTAAAAAGCAACGGATATCTTCCTTTCCCCGTTGCTACCTCTGCATGGCACTGATGTACTGTGTAAGCATGGGAACATGACCTTTATGCATGCACAGTACATCAGAAATGCTCCAGGATAACTGCAGAAGTATTTTTTTCTTAAATAATGCCATTGTATAATAGCAATAACCCATGGCTGGGTGTGGGCAATGCTAGATTTACCCACAATTGCCTTTGTTTGGTCACTCAGGCTTCGCCCTCGTGACCGAACCACACGAACCGTGGGTAAATCCAACATTACCCACACCCATCCGTGGTATTGCTTAAATATCATACTCTGTTTTCTTCATTTCCTTCGAAGAATAATGAAGCTAAAATTTTCTTCAGTAGGAAAGCTGCATCTATTTCACTTTTATCTTATACAAGTATGCATGCAAGAATGTATGTATATCATATATTCATGCATTTATTTACTTATTTGCTTACTTACTTACTTTAGTAAGAGATACTTCTTTTTGTCAGCAACTAAACCTGTCTCAAAAGAAATCCATTGCTCATAGTGCTCTAAAAAAAGACATTTCCAGATATCCTCTTGTGAAAATATAGTTAGTATGCTTTAGATGATGCAGATGATGCATGCAGATGTAATAGGCAGTCTCTGGAATTTTATAAAACACATTACATATAAGCATATTTAATAAAAATATGCATTAATACTGACAGAATCATGTTGGTACATTATTTTCACATTGGTATTATGTCATGATCATGAAGAAACAATATATTATATACAAGCATTTGTAGTGTAAGTGCTGTAAACATGGATACACATGAGTAAACACTTAGCTAATGGTATTAAAGTCAGAGTTGGATAGCTTACTCAGGTTGAATTGGGGTAATGTGCATTAGGGGTAGATTAATAAGTTATAAGTTATAGCCAAATCAGTATTAATTGTGGACAGTTGTGTCAAGAAGTGGTAGTTTAAATACAGAAATTCCTGTCGTTATAAGAGACTTAGACAACTTGCATTTTGTTCACCAGTCATTACAAGAGACTTAGACTACTTACATTTTGTTTACTAGTCATTGTAGGAGATACTTCTTTTTGTCAGCAACTAAACCTGTCTCAAAAGAAATTCATTGCTCATAGTGCTCTATGTCCTGAGTGTATTGCTGCTCTGTAATGACGACTTACATTTTGTTCATTTTGTTTACAATTGAGTTTTCAGTTTTATTACTGAGACCCCAATATTTTCAGGGGGGTGAAGAAAATGTAGAAAAGTAGTAGTAAGAGAGAGGGTTGTTTGTGTTTGAGTTAGCCTGGCGAGGAGCAAAAGAATAGCCAGGAGTGCTTGAGATGGTCTTTGAGCTGACTTTTGAAAGTGGACAGAATACACCATGCATCTATGTACAAGGCTACATGTATGACATAATGAAAGGTTTTGGAATGTGGTACTCCGTGCTGTGTTCTGTAGTATAGTGCATCTCCATGTCCACTACACTTCACTTGCCTGTTAACCCATCCTTTGGAGACTGTGGCTCCATATGCTACTGTCCTGAGTGTATTGCTGCTCTGTAATGCCTGCCTCATGTCATGGATAATGGGGACACAATCAATACCGGTAGGCATTTCCCTAATAAAGTGATGTTTAAACTGCCACATAAAGAGATACTAAAGTAAACATTCTAATCCTTAGGTGTGAAGTTGGCATTAATGAAATCCACCATCCTTAAACTTTGTAAAGAAGATTTATATAATAACAAAGGATGTCAATTAAGATATTTGGTCATTGTATCTTTTACATTGATACAAGACTGCTCACACAATGCACATAATAGCAGTATAGCAAATCTGTTTGTAAATAAGCAGCATCTACCTTGTACAATGGTTCTGAAAGAATGTGATATTTGTGATAAATTTTAAATATGTGGCATATGCCTTTTATCTTTGTAGTAAGATATTTATTCTGATACCGCGTATGCCATGCATGTTAATTAGTGTTTGGTATGCATGTCAGTATTACTTACTATTTGATAACACCTGGGCATCAAGTTTAGTTGAAGGAGGATATTTTGTTTATTTATTTGTTTATTTATTTATTTATTTATTGAAGTTCTTGGGGCAAAATTCTTGTGTAATTACTGTTTTTAATTTTTAGTATCTTTATTGATTTTGGTTTATTACATTTTATTTCAGTTTATTTTCTTATCTTCAATTTGCACCTGAGCCATGGTTCTTTGTTGTTTCTGATTTTATTTATTTAGTTATTTATTTAATTTTATTTTACATTTGTTGACTGGGATAGTCCGACTGGATACTTGTCCATTGTCAGCAGAGGCCTGGGGAGAAACCCTCCCAAGAGATATTTATTGTATCTAGCCATTTAAAAGCTATATACAGTTTCATTAGTAGGAAAATTGTTAAAAGTGTATTTACTTGTTTTCTTGGTATGTTGGGTGGGAGAATGTGTAATATAGTGAATTCCCAAGTTAATGTTGATGTTTGATAACCTGTTTTTTGTAATTGCACCTTGAGAGAGTTCCACAGTTTATAGACACATTTACAGCTCCAAAATACATGAATTAAGTCAGCTATCTGGTCCTTACAGTGTGGGCAGAAAGGTGATTTTGATGTGTTAAATTTGTGTAGGATTGCAGGTGTAAAATAAGCATTATTACTGATCATGAGCAGAGTGTATGCTAACTTTTAGAGGGGTATAATCTTCAGTGTTAGATTGATTGCCTGGCTTATTTGCTGATCATCTATGGATGGTTTAATTTTTCTCCAGTAGTTAGAGAAGAGGAGGTCTTTCTGGTATTTGATTTCATTTATCATTTTATATGAATTAGTAATAGTTTTCTTTGTTGTGATAATAGTTTTCCAATAGGATTATTATGTGTGATTTAGGCAGGTTTAAGTTGGTCCTCATTTCTTGTATTGAACAGTTAAGGTAGGGATAAATATCTTGGCTTGTTTTATCTTTCAGTCTGGGAAAAGGGACTAAGTCCAGCATTTTATTGTTTATTTTTAAATTTGTTTTTTTATGAAGGGGTTGGGATAGTGGCTTCTGATATAGTTATATTGATCAGAATAGAGACTGGGTATGCTATGGCATCCGCAGCTTTTTGTAGATACTCAGCTGGGAGGAGATCCGCCGCAAGGGTGGTAGGTTTTAGTTTCTTGATTAGGGCATGGATAAGTGATGTGGAAACTGGTTGAAAGTTAAAGGGAGGTTGAGAACTAGCTGCAGCGGCGTTACGACTTGAGCAACTGGGAGATAGATGGTTAGCTAGTGACTGGATAGTTTCTGTGAAGAAAATATTAAAGGAATTGGCAATGATTTCTGAAGGTTTTTGGATGGTAGCCAAGGGGGTAGGAGTTGTGCATTGCCCTGGGTAGATACGTTTATTTGTGCCTGCCCAAAGCTTTTGCAGATTGTTTTGATGCTTATATTGTAAATGGCAGTAAATGTGTTTTTATCTAGGGTGGTAGATTTATTAGTGTTGTTCCTTAGTTATCTAAATCTAAGTTCGTCTAAGGGGGATTTTGTGGTATGCCAAGTCGTCCAAGCTTTGTTTCTAAGTAAGATAATTTGTCTGCTTTCTTTTGAAAGCCATGGAGCAACTTTTGCTTTAGTTCTTATAGAACGTGCAGGTGTATTGGTATCAAGGATGGCTAGGAATCTGGTGCTGAAATATAATACCACTTCTTCAGGTGGTAGATGTTTTAGGACTGCCCAGTTACATGCTTTGCGTTCATTTTGGTAATTATCGGGGTTAACGTTTTTGTTGTTTCTAATTGATTTGTAAGTAGGTTGGTGGGGGATGTCAGTCTTATGCCTGATTATATAGGTAAGAAAATGGTCACTTATGTCTTCAGGTCGAGTACCGGCCCTATACATGTGGGGATGGATTTTAGTGAGTATCCAGTCTAGGATACTATCTTTGTTGTTAGGTTTACTGATCCTAGTAGGGGAGGATATGATCTGAGTAAATCCATATAGATTTATATAGATGGTCGGAGATTCTGAGAAACAAATATTCCAGTCAATGTTGAAGTCTCCTAGGACAATGGTTTCTTGAGGGAAGTTACTAGACAGCCAAGAGAGGATATCTTCTAGGGTGTTTGCATTATTACCTGGGCGAATGTAGACACAGGCTATGTTAATACTTTTATTCTTATTAATTTGAAGCTTGGTAATGGGAATTTCAGCATTATCAACACAGGGTGGTTTTGTGGAATCAGAGGTCACATGTATAGTAGTTTTGTATAGTACAGCTACCCCCCTCCCTTCCTAGTGATACGGTCTAACCTTAGTATGTTATAGCCTGGGGTTAAAACCTCGTTATCTGCCGTTGATGGTTTTAGCCAGGTTTCAGTAAGAAAAAGTATATCTGGGGAATGTGCATCTAAGAGTGCATGCAGGTGGTGGACCTTATTATTTAAGCTTCTAATATTTAGATGACTGACCAGAAGTGAGTTCTAAGGTCTATTTAAACTTCATAATTAGTGGGAATAGTAGAAATGGGGCTAGGATTGACTAGTGAGGTTGGGCTAGTGATTGGATGAATGTCCCATCCCTTGTGAGCTTGCCATGTAGTCTAATTGTGAGCTTCAGAAATTTGCATATTAGTCTTAGGTAATTCTTGGTTTTGGGGTTGATATATCTGGATCTAATGGATTGGTGGTATTTTGTATCCAAGGAGTTAGTCATAAGGGGGTTATTAGGTGGTCTAATTTTATTTGTATTATTGGAGTGGTGGTTTGGCTTCTTGAGTTGTGGTAGCCTAGGTAGGACAGATTTTTATAGGTGGTGAGAAGATATGGAGTTATCATCAAGGTAGTAGGCAGTATAATAGGATTAATTTGAAAGGTTTCATGGCCAATAACAGAGGCATTGTCTAGATATTAGCTTTGAGGGATTATTAGGATAGGTAGGTAGGGAGGGTCCTGATAATGCCTGGAGAGTTCTTGGTTGGTTCTAAAAAGAGGGGGAGTGGTTTTAGAGCTACAAATGTAAGATTAGTAGGGGTGGGAGGGATTTGGGGGCAGGGTAGGGTGCAGAGCGAGCCCTGCCCCCATTTTCTCCAAAGAGAGTTTTTGTCTGTCTCTTGTAGTTTAACTATCAGTTATTTAGCATGGTATGTAGGGTTCTCTGCTGTTTCTGATTCAAACTCTGATATGCTTTCTATCTGACTCTGATCAGTGTTTATTTTTATTTTTTATTATATATCTTTTTTATTTTTGTTTTTATATTTGTACAATTTTATGGTTATGTGTTAGAGTTTTGATTTTCACTTGTAGTCTGACTAGTGTTCAAAGACTAGTTTAGTCTTTCTAACTAATTTTTCTGTTTACTTTTACTTACTAATTTTATTTCTATTTTAATTTACTTTTGTATTTTTTTTTGTTTATTTATAGTGTTTCTTGGGTTGGAGGTTGGTCATCTGGGTATTTCCTTCTTTGATTTTTTTTTAGGATTCTGTTTTTGGTTTCTGAAGATAGTAACTACTTGTCTTGTAGTTTGGGGCATCATTGATTTACATTTCTAAAAATGTGGTTATTTATATTTCTTTATTTCTTTTTCTGGTTTCAAGTGCATGCTTTAGCTCTTTGTTTTTAAGGCTTGATCCCTTTCCTTGCTGTTTAGCTGAGTGACCTGCTATGCTGGGCATGCTAATTAGCTCTGCAAGTTTGCCTCAGTCATGAAGATTCATTGTTCCACCAATGTTTTTTGAGAAAAGACCCGTATGATAGTACCGAAGGCTCAATTAAATATTACATTTTAATTAGTTCAGAATATTCTATGTGGCTGGCCTATCATGAGCTGTCCCATACCCAACTTATTTTTTTATGGATGTTTTTCAGTCTTGATTTATGACTTTGATGTTTGTGTAAGGATACATTTTCTTTGGATAAAGCTGTTTTTGAAAAAAAAATATCTGTTGAAATGCAGATAATGGACAAAATCACTTATTTTACATGAATTAAGCTTAGGTTTTTGTGACTAAGTCCAGTCATTTTTTTTTTTTTTTTTTTTTTAGTTTTAGTTTGATTATTTTAAAACTTAGTACTGAGTTTTGAAGTTCTGGACTGTTTTTAACTGTTTCTCACTGCTGGATTTTAGTTACTTGGCCTGCTTTTGTAACAGAAGTGGTGAGAGCCTGCTACTCTCACACTGGTATCAGCTATTCACTTTACATCTTTGATTGTCTTTATATATTTGTTTGTCCTGTGGCTTGAATTTTGCATACCCTGGTTGTGGGGTTGATTTGCCTGAACCACTAGTGACTTTTTCCTTTGGTTTGCCATTTATGAGGGGATGTGGCATTTTCCATAATTGTTAGGTATGCTGTATATGCCTATAACTTTGCAAATAACATATATATTCTGACGGTAGGGAGCATTATAACATACATGTTAGTATTTGTTAGTTTTATGGTTATCTGCACAAAATTGTTGCTATTGTATAACATCATCCATACATGTAATTATTAACTCTGGAAGAAAGTCATTACAGATGTGCCTGGTAATTTGGTTGCATATGTCTATGAAATATTTGTTAAGATATTAAGTCTACTATTACAAAGCAGTAACAATCTGTTATATTTTTATTAATTGAATCATGGCTTTGAGGTTATGTAGACATAAACATATTTATGTGTAGGTATTGCTAATATAGTACAAATGTGACACGGTGTCACAGTTTTTCAGCTGCTGAAAATGAGGCACTCCTGGAGGCCATTTTCCAGTGTGGATAGACATATTTGAACAGCAGGGGATGAAGTTATTTTTAATGGCAATGTATCAGAGGACATTGAACACTGAGTAAATGAAGTGATTTTCTATGACTACACACTACAAATCTGCTATTGCTATCTCATGGGCATGCATCACCAGAATGGCAAACTGAAACTACAAGCAGCCCTTTTGAAAGACAATGAGCAGCCTCAGAGGTAGACACAGGATATCCAGGAGGTGAAATATAGAAGCCGCCACTAGAAGAGGTATGTAACAATGTTATTTTACAACATGTCTAGTATAGTGACTTTTAGTATTAGGTATCAGATAATGCATCATACATATTACTTAGGTGATTCATGTGAACACTGGTGTGGCTCTCAGAATGATGGTGTCAAGGCATGTGATACAGATTTTGCCCATTTATTGGTATTTATTTTGCTGCAACTTTTGGGTTTAATAGAGAATCCCATAACTCTGTAGTGTATATGTGTTGGTGTGGCTACATTGTGGACTGCTGGCATATGGCAAGGCAGCCATATGTCACAACAGCTGTGGACCATGGCAAGCCAACTGGTATTGTAGATGTGGAGAGTGTTTATTCACTAGATTTCACAGTAGATAATGGCAGGGACGATGCATATTCAACTCAGGACATACTGGTCAACAAAGAACTAGACAATGTGAGTACCACTACTATATCATCATCATCATCAACCCTCTTTTTTTCCATTTTCTATATGAAGTCAAGGTGTCATGTGAACTGCTGCCATATCTCTCTCTCTCTCACTCTATTCAGTGCTGGTCTCCTACCTTCTTTTTTCAGTCATGCCTGTCACAGGTCTTCTGTCACACAATCCATCCAACACTTTGCTGGACACCATCATTTCCTCTTGCCTTCTTCATGTCTGTTCCAAATCATCTTCACCAGGCTGTCTCCTGCTTTTCTGCATGTTTCCAAATCACCATAGTCTGTTGTCTTCGACCTTTATGAAATTGGAGCTACTTTGGCTTCTGCTGTTATGTTCTGATTTCATCTGTCCCGCAGTGTGCATCCAGCCACCTACCTCGGCCACTTCATTTTCATCATGTCTAGCTTCCTCAACTGCTCTGCCTTTACTGCCCAGGTTTCTGTACTATGCAGTAGTACTTGCCACACCACTATACTTACTTTTCAGCTTTTTTGGTATTCTTCTGTCATCTACCACTGCTGCAACATGTTCATTTACACATGCAAGTCCTTTAAACCTGGGTGACACAAAGGAGCAGAAGGACCCAGTATTAAGTGACACCAGAGGAGTCTGAGAAGGCTGGCCGTAACAAAGCGGAACTGAGTCATAGATTGAGATCATATAGGGCAGAAAGACAACTGGTTGATGCCTGGGAAGTTAGTTCAATAAAAACCAGCAGGACGTGATGTAGGAGAGATGTGGAGAGTTCTCCGAAGACATACTCATGCTAGTGTAAACCATTGATTGCCTGCAGAGACAAAGTATTGCTTGGCACTGCAAACTCAAAAACGTATTAGTGCTTTGACTGGAATATTGTGGATCAGAGCCACATCATACCATTGTTTACAAAGGTGACTGGGTGATGTAACTTCAGCTGTTTATCAACTAATTATGGGCATACTTGGCATATTACAGCCACCTCAGCAGATCTTCTGGTTCATATGTTCATATGTAGTTACTAGGCTTGTTGTCCAGGGTACCATTGAGGAGCCTAGCACAAAGTCTCAGTTGCCCCCAAGCACTGTCTTGTTAAGTGTATTGCTCAAAGTCACACAATAGGCAAATGAGGGATGAGAGAATCAAACCCTATAACACAGGGACTACAGTTCACAACCTTAACCAGCTGTACCACTTGCCATAACATGCACCATTACATACATTTATGTTTGATGTATATAACATGATAAGATTGAAACCCAAAGACAGATGTGTTCATCATAAAGATAGTCATGAATTGAACAGTCACAGCTAAACAATTAGTGGCCAGTGTTCCAGTGACTCCACCATTGATTTGTGGCACACCACAACATAGTTGCTTACCAGCACTGGGAGGTTAGTCACTCACACACCAATGTTACGTCTATAAGAAATGGGCATGGGGCACAGATGTTAACTCCAGCAGAATGATACTTCCAATGCTTGGACTATGACTGGAGTACAATGACATCATTATCACCCACATAAGACATATGGTGCATTCATCTTATAAGAGATAACTCAGCTCTGCTGGTTTGTTTGTGTACAATTTGCATGAGGGTTTCCTGACACCTGTACAAATGATGACTATTGCAATTATTATAAAAATTGTATGTTTTAAGATAGTCAGTAAAGTCTGAGGCATGCTACAGGACATGCATGAATAAGTGAGTACTGGGTTATATAGTCAAGTCATCTGTACCTGTGTGGACATTATGGTATTATCTATATACTGCTGTATACCTGGAATGTCAAGACATGTTGTTTTGAAACAGACTATGCTGGACTGTGTGTACTTGGGCATAACACATTTGTTTGCATCTCACCCATCAATGTCTTCACTAAGTTGTTCCTTGTTGGTTATATCATGAGACTTAGATTGGTCTGTACTGAGTATCTGAGGGCTCTTGAGGTAGATCTCCTATGCTACATAATGGTAGCTCATCATATTTAGACATGATTATAAATTGCAGAATTGCACATATGTTTACGATTTTTTAATATTTGTAATATGTGTGGCATAGAGCAGCTCATACATTTCCAAATGAATAGGGCTTGCAGCACCCGGAACAAATATACAGTGTCTCTCCTTATGCTCTGTGCTTCACTGTTAGCTTCATCATTAATCATGGCTGTAAGGTATAGATACTGTCGCCTATGAAAGAAGTGATATATTTAATTATATCACAGGTATAACAGAGAGTATACCTACATTTCCTTTTTTAGTGTTGGGTATACATACTTACATAAAAAGTAACTATTAGGTATGTCAGGTGTAGCAGAGAGAGTAATTACACTAAGTTTTGTAGTGCTCTCTCTCTCTCTCAATCTATATATAGATATATATATATATATATATATATATATATATATATATATATACATATATATATATATATATATATATGTGTGTGTGTGTGTGTGTGTATATACATAAATATATTCTAAATCTATTTGTGTGTGTGTGTGTGTGTGTGTGTGTGTGTGTGTGTGTGTGTGTGTGTGTGCGCACACACACACACACACACATACACACTTACATAATAAGTAACCATTAGGTATATCAAACTCTAAAGTCTATAACTGAGGCCACATTTTTTCCATATTTATGCGTTAAGCAAGCTGCCAGGATACTTTGCAATAATTTCAGAGTAAACCAGAAATTGGTAACTAAATAATGACCAAGCTTTTAGTTATATATGCTTCTCTGTTAGGACAGTGAAATGTCTCGCTGGGATGCGGATACAGTTATTAGCACTGAGAACATAGGAATGTTGTACTTTATTATAGAAGTATCCCATGGATGTGTTACATTCAGCCTCTTTTGCCTGGGAAATTTATGAAGTCCAAAGCTTTGCATCACATTACATCAGAGAACTTACCTACAATGTCAGATGCATCTTTCTAGGATTTACCATCAATTTTATCTGTGTGATTTTAGAATGTCTCCGATACTAGTATGTGCAGTACTGGTCTGATTGTTGTTTCCAGTGGGAGTAAATTACTCTAAAGACAATATGGGATCATGTTAGGTGAAAATAAATTACATACAATATCAAACTGATATCTGTACATTATCTCCTGGTATGGGGTCAGTGTAGCCATGGCCATGGAAGACACTTAATAAACACTTCCTTGTTGCAGGCCATCCATGTTGGAGCTCAGCATGGATGAACAAATTGGTTTATAATGTGGCTTGGTCTGCAAATTGTAGCCCCTTACTTGAGAGAATAGCTTTATCTACTGAGACTCAGTTGCTTCAGTCAGGAAGGAATATTAATACTAGTTCGTTTTCACTGAGTTTTTAATTCTAAATTAATTGGATGCTCATCACCTCAAATGATAAAAAGACTCATTCATAGGCAACAATCTCAAGTTGCTTACATGTCCCGATATTTCGATAGTTTGCCAAAATATTTATTTTTATTGTAAACATTCAGAAATCTTTGCAACATGTGGGTAGTGTCCTACAAAACAGTAAATTGTTCAGGAACCTGGTCCACAGTCTACTTCCTCCAATACCACTGCAATACAAAATACTGCCATTTTTATATATTTTGAAATGCACAATTACTATTCAAGGCTAATATCATTCTGTACTCTGTTGCCATGCAACATATACTTTTCCATAATTTGTCATCTGTCTTTTCCACAGAAAAGGACCTAGACTGTGACTCAGACATCCTGAGTTGGATTAAAACCCCAGGTTCTGGCGGAGTCAGGTAGGGAGAGAAGGCATAGCTATAGTCAGCTTGCCCATTCTGGTTGGAAGAGTGGAGAATCTTATTATGTGGTAGTTTCACAGAAGAGGGCACTGTCATAATCAAATGTCATATATGCACTAACTTCAATGGGGTAACAGGGGCTAATTGCTGCTATATGTGGTGATGCACATGATGTCAAACAATCATTCTGTGTTAGGGCATAGCAAAAATCCCTTATAAACATGTACAGCAAATGATGTTGCTAAGTTGCTTCACTCTGTGTTTCTATTTCTCCTTCCCAAACCACATTCAACCACAGTGGTCCTAGCCCTGGAGGATGGTATGACCAGGGACATTATGTTTAGATACAATTGGAGTAATGCTGTATGACTGGCAGTCAGCTGGAATGAGCTAAAATGAATGAATGAATGAATGAATAAATGAATTGATTAATTAATTAATTAATTCATTCATTCATTCATTCATTCATTCATTCATTCATACATATCTATTTTAGGGCTATATAGATTCATACCGTGACAGCTAGCATTAGAATTATCCTTCATCATTATGCTAATTAAACACTCCATTTTATTATTTGATCACTTTAAGAAAACACAGATATTGAGTAAAAATTATAGTATTCTCAGAGACTATTTTCCTTGTCTTGAGATTGCTAAATGAGGTTTGGTAACAAACCAATTTGTCGAGGGACATCTTCAAGAGGAGGTTAGATAATATTAGTGTGAGTTAAAAGGGTGGGGGGGATGAAAGGGTTAAATGGGAAGAGGGATGACTGGGAGGAAGTGAGGTAAAGGAGAGGGGTTTAAGGGGTTTAGGCCAGTGTAGTTGGGGAAGAGATCACATTTTGGTGTGAACTTATTGCAGAACAGGGTTACATCCAAGATGACCTTTAGGAACTTTGGTGGTCATGTAGGAATTGGGGTTAATGTTGATGTGAAGAATGAGGTGAGTATGGTGGTATAATATTGCCTTCATTTCTATAATAATAGATTTCCAAAGCTGTTGCAGTTCTAGTGGGGGTATTGATGGAGTAGATTGTGTAAATTAAAGGTTTGTTTTACTTTGGGCATTAATACGTTGTGGGATGTGAGCTTGGTGGGCTTGGATGGGGAAGGGCACTGTTCAGTGTATGGGGTTAATGATAGGTAGTTGTCAATGGGTTTACTTCATATGACCAAAATTTAATTTGACTGAAATTCAATTGACTGAGACCAAAACATTGATAGTTCAAAAGGCTGAAAACTCATTTGACTGAAACTCATAACACTGACTCATTAAAGTAAAAGGTATATGCCCTTTTCCCCACTGTAGTGCGATCCTGTAGTTAATATATAGAATTAGGGGGGATGTGGGGGGCACAGCCCCCCACATTGCAGGGTGTGGTAGGCGAAGCCCCCCACATAGTTTAGGTAAATATTGTTTTCTGCAAAGAGTTATTCATTGCAGTGTGTGCCCCCCACACCCCCCAACTATATATATATATATATATATATATATATATATATATATATATATACTATATGAAGTAGACCCATTGTTAATTCATGTCTGTCCATCTCTTCCCCTTTTCTCTGTTTAAAAAAAAAAGAAAAAAAAAAAAGAGGGAGCCAAAACTTTCCTTTCATTACTGAGATTTGAGTGAAGGCATTTTGGTTTAGGTGAGGGTTTGTCATGCCTCTCGGCTATTCAGTTTCAGAGCCCAGTGGTTACAGTGGGCTTGTTTGATTTATAGGCCATGGTTTGCATTTTTCATTTGGCTGTCTGGATGGGCAAGTGCTTTTTACCCACATTTGCTTAAGTTGGATTCATCTGTGGTTACTATTTTGCGGGCTTTTCCTGGTGTCTGCTTGGATTGGTGGTGGTTTGTTGTTCACTGGCCATGCCTGTTCTACTATTTGACTATCCAGGTTTTTGTGGGGCTCCGCACTTCTGCCTCACAGTTTCTGTTGTTTCTCATGATGACAAGGAGGAGAAAGGTAAAAAGAGTGGAGAGAGTTAAGGTTTTGAAGGTACGGGCATTTGGGGAGGGTGTTTCCTTGACAGAGGTTGTGCCACAATGTTGAAGTGGTTATTTGCAGCAGATGTAGAGTGTGAACAGCACTGTACATGGTGGCTACACAGATATGAAGTAAATGGTGGCTCTTCCTCAGTGATGGCAGTTGTGCAGTGATGGTGGACATCTGACTCTCATACTTGATCATTTAATATTAGCTTTCCTTTGCATTTTTACTCTTCCTATCTGTGATAGCTGGTACTTGGCCAGTCAAGAAAATGGACAAACACCCATTTGGTTGAAAAGCTGACTTCCTGACCATTTTCCCTGCCTGTTTGCCTTTCTAATTTTTGTTTCTGACATCACATAGATTACTCATTTTTTTTCTCTCAGTTCTGCAAGGATTTGCACATGAGCACCACATCCTGGTTTTGTAGTATACTATAGCATTAGATCAGTGAGGTAGTCAGATTGTGACTCAGTAAAAATTCCAATAAAAGAGTTATTACCAGTAAATGTATCTTCAAAACATGGACATTGAATTAATTTAAGAAATCTTTTATGATTTTGCAATATGAATAAAAGCTCGGCCTAGACTACTGAGTGATGTATACAGCACCCAATGTACTTCTAGTGGTCTGACAAGAGACAGGTATGTAACATCGCAAAACTGATACAAAACAGTGGCATGGACTATGAATGTGATCGCCTGGCAGTTAATTGGTGCAGAGGCAGAGCGGTCAGTTGTTTGGTGGCTGAGACATTGGAAGGTCTTAGGTTTTGAATTAATGATTTTCCCTTGTTTGCTTAAACTTCATTGTTATTGGGCTAATTATGCGAACACTGAGAAAGCAAGTGTTTCAGTTTACTTTCGTATTGGGGAATAGTGGTGCACTTGACATAAGGTGCATCGGGTCGTCATTTTGGAATGTTTAGGAAATTAGATAGATCATTTTGTTTTATGAGGTAATTCAATGTAGGTTTTAAAGGCAGAGTGCACCCTCCCACTTTGAGTGATCATGTGGTGGTGTTTGTTGTGGGTAAGGGGAGACTCAACATACCTCTCAACTGTACAGATTTCTGCAGAAGGTCCAGATTTTTGCCTCAGGTCTTTGGGCTGTTCCTCATAAGATCTGTTGTTTTCTGGCTAGTCAACGATTATTTAAGTCACTAAATGACCAAACAATGACATATATTTTAGTTTTAGACTTCATATCCTTTGGAAGACGCATGCTGGCACAAATCATTTTATTTTAGTGGTTTTCTGAGTTTATAAGAGCAACATTTGGAGTTTCTCCCTATTTTGGGCCTTTATCCCCATTGTTTTGGGCTTTGTCTAGATTTCTTTTATTAAGAGTTTGAGAGGTATGGGGGAGAGTTTTGAGTTCTCTGAGATGAATGTATATGTTTCACGGGCTGCGAGGCACCAGCGAGTAATGGTCATCCGCCACGCAGGTGTGGCAGTGAATGTTACCAAGGCAACCAGCATGTAGATTTATATATATACATATATATATATATATATATATATATATATATATATATATATATATATATATATATATATAGGGGGATACCCAGAATGAGCATAGAAACTGTTAGTGAACAGAAGCAAATTGTAGTAATGTCTATGCAATTCTAGTTTTCAACACTTCAGGGAATATTTGATCTGCCTACCATAGGGAGGTGTGAGGATAGCATAATGGTTAAGGTGCTTGTCTTAAAGCCACAGTGTGCTGGGATTGATTCTCACAAGGAGTAATTGGCTTATTTTGAAATGGCTCACAAGGGTAGGTGTATGGCTTACAGCCACTATGTGCAGGGTTTGATGCTTATAAGGGGTATAAGTTTGGAATGATTCACATGGGTGAGGGTGATTAACCCCAAGGCACAAGTTCTTTTGACGAGACTTAATTTTTGGCTCCTTTTGGTGGTCTCTGTTGCATAGACACATGCTTGCTTTTTCTTTTGTTGTGCCATCCCTCACTGGGTTGATCTGAGTATTTAGGTCACTATATATAGTGTTATGTTCGTGTTCAGACTTCAGATCCTGGAGAGAAATGCATGTTAATATCAGTCAGGTTAATGTAGTGGTGGCTTAAGTTAAAAGAACAAGATTTCAATTTGTCCTTTGATTGGGCCTTTGCCCCTCCACGCATTTTTTTGTCAGGTTTGTCCAAAATTTGTGTGTTGAGAGGTAGGTTTTGGTGTCTCTGGCCAGATGGTTTGCATTTTGGCTTGCATGTACAGGCTCCAGGATTGAGTTATTGGCTTGCTGCTCTATTTTACAAACTGTTCTCTATTATATACCTAAGCAAGTTGTTAGGAGCTGATGGGAGTTAGGGGTATGGATCAAGTCTAGCATGGAATGAATTTTGGTTTCATTTGCAGCTCATAGTGCTTGCGGTTGGATAACGGCAAGTTTAGGGTTGTAGTTGTGGGTGATAGGATCCTTTGGGATTTCTTGGGACACATGAGGGGCAGCATGAAAAGAGTTATAATTATGTCGTTTCTCGGGGAGGGGGCCACAATGGAGTGTAGTCTACATGCCTTTGTGTTTCAGACTTACTGGTTGTACAGAATGGTGGGATAACATGTCTGCTAATAACAACTTTGAAAATGTGGAGCGGTGTTTAGATTTGTCCCTATTCTGGACTATTGTACCACATTGTATTGGTTGTTGTTGGAGTTTTGCAGTGAGGGTTGTCGCAATGGGGGGGGGGGGGGTTGAGTGATTTTTGTGGTTCATCCAAATAATGGCTGGTGGCGATGTCTTAACCATTATGGGGGAGGGCAGGGGGGGGGGCTAGTGCATGGATTTACTTATATTTATTATTGGGGGGCATCTCCAGTTGTTGACCTGCATTTTAATTGACCTCATTCTTCAGAAATGCATGCTATCAAACAGCCTGTTAGTTATGCCTCTTTTTAAGTTATAAGAGTAATAGGGGAAATGTGATGGTAATTTAGTTCTGTTATAACTTTACCCTTTGTGGTCTTGGGATATTGCTCAGTCCATGTTACAATGCCAGGTAAATTACTGGCTCTGTATATTGTGAATTAGTCAGTTTATAGGTGAATGTTATACTTGTTGTGAGGGGCATACATTCTGACTGATTTGGCTTAGGAGTGCCATTCCCCTTTTACCCCATGGATGCAAGATAGGAGGTGGAAGATATATTAAAAAAAAAAAAAAAACTGTGGTATTTACATTTTGTTTTAATAGTGTAATTTAAAGACTTTGCTTCAGTTACTGTTTGTGTTGTAAAGCCATTTTGTGGCTGTATGTTTCTTCTTTGGTGAAAGGATTTACTCAGAGAGACAGTGGCTCCGGTTTACTGAGGATAGGGGATGTGGGGCAGGATAGCAGCTGTGCAGTTGAACAAGGTAGGCTCTTGGCAGTATCTAAGTTTGTCATTAAGAAGTTTTGTTTTGTGTATGCAGAGGATTTACAGCTTTCTTTTCTTTTGCAGATGGGGAAGTGCAGATTGGCCATCTGTCAGTGGCCTGAAGGTAGTCGACTTGGGCAGTGATGGATGTTGCTGCAGTGGTTGCTCTGACTGTTGGAGTTGTGAGCAATGAAGTCACAGATGAGGAATCGCAGAGCAGGCAGCAGTCAATGGCCTGAAGGAAGTATATTGGCTATGTGATGGATTCTGCTGGGGGAGTTGTAGTTGGGGAAGAGATCACATTTTGGTGTGAACTTGCTACCCTCCCTCCCTCCCCCTTTTTGTTGTCACCAATAAACAGGACATCACACAGGCTAAGTCATTTATTTCGTATTTGAACACCACAACAGAATTCTTTAAATTTACAGCAACATTTCATAAGGATACTATAGACTAGTTAGATGTCAAGTTATTGAAGGATAGGATTAATAATAGATATGCATCTAAGATTTTTAGGAAGCATACACACTGTAATTCCTTCCTTCATTATTCAAGCTGCCATTCGTTTCATCAGAAACAATCAATTGTCAAGGGGCAATTGATTAGAGCAGCGAGGATGACTACACTTGAATCTGACTTTCAAGTAAAATGTGACTACTTGAGCTGTATGTTTCAACAGCGTGGTTACCCTAGTAACTTAATTCAGTCTCTAGTTTGCGAAGTTTTTGAAAAGAGGAGGATCAGTCTTGTTGTTCCTATTCTCCAGTTGAACAATTTAGACAAGGCCATTAATGTGTCTATTGTTGATAGTAATTTACCTAGAGAACAAGGATCTACACAAATAAAAGACCCTAAGTTTAGAGATGGTTTTATCCCTACTTTCTGTACAGACAGTGGTTTGGTAAAATTTATCTTATATAAAAATTTGCATTTCATTACTAATGACAACTTATTACTTGAAAAACTAGGGTTATTACCTAATATAGTATTTAGGAGAGGTCACAACCTTTAGAATCTCCTTGAAAGTATGGGTAACTGGAATACAGCTAGATACACAGGGATGAATATGTGTGGTAACTGTAGGATGTGTAGACACATAGAGGTTGGTAATACATTCCTTATTAATGGTGATAAGTTTAATATAAAACTAAAACTCAATTGCAATTCTAAATATGTTGTGTATATAGCTAAGTGTACATGCTGTCCAGCATTCTACATGGGTAAAACTGAGCATAGACTGCGGGACAGAGTTTATGAACAAACTTATGCAATTTCTACGAATAAAGTAGACAACCCTCTGGCAAAACATGCTGTTCATAATCAAGGACATAAATTCACATTTAAAGCTATTGATCAGATCCAAATAGATATGAGAGGGGGTCCCTTCAACTTACTTTTAGAGGAACGTGAACTTGCATGGCAAATTCGTTTAAATGCATTTTCTTTCCCAGGTTTGAATGACTCTTGTAATATTGGTTGTTTACTAAAACTTAGAAGTCTGAAAGGGTAAGTATTTCTGACTTCCTATATACTTGGACGAATATTTAGTAGTTTAGTGTTTGTTTATGACTGGTATTGTAGTGTTCCCACTAAATTTATTTATATGTATTGAATTATATACATATTTTTATTCACTATAAGTGAGTTTTAAACTTTAATAATTGATATATAAGAATTTTAGAATTTAGTAGACTAAGTAGTTTTAATGCACTTGTGAAGTTGATTTAATTGTAATATATTTAAAAAAAACTGACTCTTAATTGATTTATACATCATATGACTGTACTAATTACTTAAATAATACTGTTGAGAAATGTGTGTTTATTTCTGAAGAAGTTGCTACATTTGGGCAACGAAAAGCACTTAAAATTAAACGCATTTTGTGTATTTTCATCACAACTTGTGGGCTTTTTAGTCTCGGTGCTGCTATCATAGAAGCCAGAGGCCTCCACCTAATACTCAAAGTACACAAAGAAAGGAAGGTAATCACTTGCAAGTAACTGTTTCTGTTCTTCTTATATCCATAGGCATTAAACTTCAGCCTTATAATGCTTGCATTATAGGTATACACAACATGAGTCTGAAACCAGAACATCCAGTGTCTTCAACTATTTGGTAAGTTATTTGTCAGAACAAATGAATGGTTTACATGTTTTGCACAGGAAGAAGCGATTTCTTTGTTACTTTACTCCTTCAACCCACAGATATACTTGCCTTTTGGTGAGCACTATCATCATCCATTGTTTCTTAAGTACAATTCATTCGTGTCATTTTCAGAGAAACTTCTTAAGACTGCTATGCAGTTAAAACAAATGTTACACTGTGCAGCTGGTATGTTTTGAATCAGAAGTTATCGTTATTTTTAAATGTTTTGTTTTTCCACATTATCTGTTTTTGCTTTTTTCAGCTTCCCTAAAATAAAAATGGCATTGTGTTTTCAGTAGCTAAGCCTGAATTGTTAATTCATAATGTTGTGCACAGAAAATTTGCTTTAACTGGTGAAATCACAGAAACATGGATCAGATTATAAACTAAAATGCTTCACACATTTCTGCTGCAAAATTATTCCAGGTGTAATTTTGTAAAGGGTGAAGTTCAGTGATTGTGCTCGCATAATTGATAATTACCCTGACATAATCAGAATTTTCAGATGTGCAATTAGCCATTTCAGTGTCATAATTGTAAAGAAAGCCATAACACAGCATAACAGCCAAAAGTTAATCTTTTTAGAATTTTGCTTTTATGTTGTAGGAAATTATGGAAAATTTCCAAATTACATTTCATTTTTTCATGAAGCAATTTACTTTCATTTTTCTCACCCATGTATCACAGTCACTACATAAATTGCTCTTTTCGTTTTGATTAAAAAGAACTTTCTGTTTTAGAAATTACTCAAAAAGCTATGATCTTGTTGAAGTATTTACTCTCAAGTCTTATTGTTTACAAGTAGAGGCTGAAGGAATAAAATTCAAAACTATGTGAAATCTGTTTTTTCAGACTAAACAAACTACATCCAAACTTTTATGAAAAAATATTCTAAGAAAAGTCATATAAAACATTTGATAAAGCACATTTAAATAGGAATTAGTCATGTTTTTGGCATACATTTCTACAAACATGCACAACATCAGAATGAGTCTTATTTATCATAAGAAATCACAACTGTATAATCTAAAAATTGGCAATGACTTTCATGGCTGAAAATCAGATCTGTCTCTGACAATGTGCTTATAAAAATGTAAACTGCAACTTTTAGATTATCTCAGAGATGTGCTTCTATTTTGGGATAAATTGTGTTTTTTTTTTTTCATAGTATTATATGGCTACGGATTTACTATCCAGCTCTGTGCAGCACAGTAAGAAATCCCTAATTGTGTTCTGCTGAATCAGGATTAAGTAGACAAGGAATTAATGGTCTTTGGTGGTTCCCCCATCTAGTATTGATACGTCAGTGCAAACCTTTCTGTTCAGCCTCCATTTGGTGAATGACTAAATGAGCAGTTTTGGGAACCACAAACACAGCTGGTATGGCTTGCCAAGGATTTAGAGCACTCCATGTAGGCATTAGATGAGAGGAAGTGATGCCCAACCTCTTTACTAGGACTAACGTTGCTGACTATAGTGCACTTTCAGAGGACAGACAGAAGAAAGAGATTAGATCAGCAACAAAAAAGTCAAGCCAGCTGTGGGTGGTGACTTGAGAGCCTACTCATGTTCACCATCCACTGCTGCTGGTCACAGAAGAGAGAACACTCTGATAAGTAAGATCCTCCTTGGAATCAATGACTTCTCTTGAGTTAATGCAGGATGCTAGGCAGCAAAAGTAGAATAGGAAAATGCAAGGCCAGCTTGGTAATAGGGAATCAGCAAATGTATTAAAGAGAACACAGGTTTAGCAAGTCAAGTGTGTTAAAATATTGTTTTTCAGCCTAACTTTTTCTGACTGAAGTTTTTTATGTATATACTGCTACATGCTTAATTTGCTTTCTGTTACTACAGAGCTACCAAATACACATTTTTTCAGATAATGTAAGCCATGATTCATGGTCATAGCAAAGGAAGTTAATAATGAACTTACTGGATGTTCTGTTGTAAAGACCTTTATATAGGAGACATGGAACTGCCTCTAATATGAATTTTAGTTGAATAAGGCATACTTGCTTTTGGTTGTTTCTAAATTTAATTAGGCTAGATGGATACCAGGCTTCAGAGATGGGCGAAGCGTATGCCTCTCACTAGTGAGGTTGGATCACAAAGCTGTCTATTTCAAAATAAAAATCAATTCAGAAAAACCAGCAAAACCTATTATAGTTAGAAACTCTTAAATAGCAAGCTACATCCTATCATGTTACAGTTTGTCAAAATTCAATGCCCAACCCAAACCCAGAGTTCACAACAGCCTATGCAGAATTACTCACAAAAACACTGTACAAACATGTAAATTGTGGTAGAGAGGCTGCTGTACCTATCAGAAGTAAGCCCAAAATAAACCCTCAAAACAAACTACATTGGTAGAATTCTAATCTTAGCAAGGTATATAACAAACGGAAAAAAGGCATGGCTAAGGTCAGAAAGAACAACTCTCATAATGACAAGAGTTCATTAATAAAACTAAACAGGAAAGTAAGAGGACTAATGAAATCAACAAGGTCAGTTACGAGGTCAAGATAGCTTCTCAGGCCAAAGACAACCACAGTGCCTTCTACAGCTAGAGATAGGACCCAGGAAGTCAGGACTGGTGACACCACCTCTACCAAGAGGCAGGTCACCAGTGGCGTACTACAGGTCTCTGTGCTTGGCATACTCCTGTTTGGCATCTGCTTATCAGAGGTCAAGGATAATGTCAAAGGCCTCTTTCTCACCAAGTTCACAGATTACTGCAAATTAGGAGCTATCAAACTTTCCACCATGACATTAACATTTTGTAAGAGGATCTAATACAGACAAATGACGAGTGCCAAAGCCATAGATTAAAGCTCAATTCAAAGAAAAGAATTATAGTGCCTTTTAAGAAAAGGTTTACACAGGTAGATTACTCCATTGATAAGACACCCCTAAGAGTTGAATTGGTAGTTAGAAATCTGGAGACATATATGTAGACAGTAATCTGGCCCTGACCAACACATGGCCAATGTCATAAGAAAATCATTCTATGTAGCCTGACCTGTAAGTAAGGGTAGGCATCCAGGCTTAAGGAAGTTATTCTACCACCTTACTTGTCCCTTGTCAGATCCATCATTGAGTATGGTGCCCCCTTTAGCATAAACCTGACTAGGCATATGCAATAGCCGGAACACCCACAAGAGAATCCAGGGTATTAATACACTGTTTTGTACAGATCGCCTTACAACCCTGTCTCTGAACCCAGTCTCCTACAAGTTGTTGAAAGGTGATCTGTGTTTGGCATATAAAGGTTCCTTATATTCAGCCTTGATGGAACTTTTGCACATCTTCAAAATGAGCAGCACCAGAAACACTAGATCCAGGGATATGAACTTTGATCGCAACATAAATAGAACATTCTAATGAGACAGACATGTGACTCAAAGGAGCCCCATGCTCTGGAATAGGTAACACATCCATATGAAGCAGAGTCCATCCCTAACCCAATTCAAATGTAACATTGACCATTGGATGGGAAATTGCAAATTCATCCCTGGTTTGACCCCCATGTTTCTTATAGACAGAGGGCAACAGTAAACATTCTCTAAATGACACTGGATAGGTCATCACAAATTTAGCTGTGTACTACCCCGCTAGTCTCTTTTAAATACAGACCAACGGTAAACATTCCCTAGCTAAAATACACCCCACATATCTTTTTAGCAACCTTCTAACTAACACATCCCTCCTAACTAATATACTCCTCCGATTAACATACACCCCTAATAAACTTACCCTCCCAATAAGTCGCACATGTTACCAGAAAATGCAGTTTGGTTGGGTTGCACTGCTGAATTTATAAAGACCCTGGTGGTCATTAGCCTAGTATATACCTATGAACCTGTGAACAGAATGTGGAGATATTTCTCAAGTAGGAGTTGTGCCACCTGTCACTTAGGTCACAGTGTGAAACAGTGCTAAACAATCCTTTGCCTGCTCCATACCTCCCAAGTCCTTTTGTGAAGGGTCAGGGAGTGGTAAATTGCATTGATGGCTCTTTGCCTCCATCAGATAAATCTGTTTTGATGTTTGAAGTTACTCTGTGGCTACTGATTTGACATGACGGGACCTTTACTTTCCATATCAAAAGACTGTGAGGTGGGCATATTTTCTGGGGGGTTCCCGACTGAAGGAGATTGAGGCAGTTTTCTCTTTATGTCAGCTGTTGCAGATGTTGCAGATATGCAAGGAAAATTCAGGGACTGATTTAAGAGGGTTCTTTCAAAATAAGTCTCCCCTGCCACTGGATCAGCATTATATGAAAGTGCACCTGGACCAAATAACCACGGTCCTTGAATGTCCATAACACTGGAAGAAAGGTTTTCCATTTATTAACAATCTAAGTGCTACAATCTGGTATGAAATTAACATGATGACCATAAATGTTGCAGCTAGGACCCAGTACTCTACGTTTTTGATGAATTTCTTGTCTATCAATGCAATTTAGGCACTGAAAGATGAAGTGTCTGGGAAGGTTGGACAGAGATCTAGTCTAGATGTTGACTGCATGCTCAGTTTCAGGAGGTGACTGCTTCTAAAGTAATCCCTACACATACACACACACACACACACACACACATACACACACACACACACACACACACACACACACACACACATATATATATTTATATATATATATATATATATATATATATATATATATATATATATATATATGCCACTGGGTTTCCTCCTTCTAGGCCCTTCAACAAGCCTATAATCCATAGGTTATTTCTCATGGCATTGCTATCCATATTTATTTATCATTTGTTTACTAGGAAAGTCTGACTTGGAACAAGCCAATTTTTAGTGGAAACCCAGACATATGCCACTGGGTTTTTTCCTTCTAGGCCCTTCAGCAAGCTGATAATCCATAGACTATTTTTCATGGCACTGCTTTCCATATTTATTTATTTAACATTTGTTTACAGGGAAAGTCCAACTTGGAACAAGCCAATTTTCAGTGGAAACCTGGGAAGAAACACTCGAGATGCATGCCTTGGTAAAGTGGGAGGAAACCAGAGCACAAGGAGGAAGTCCACATGAATGGTACATGCACACTCCACACAGAATTCACCTCAGCTGAGAATCAAACTGGAGAACCTCTTGCTGTGAGGCAACAATGCAAACCACTAAACCACCGCACCTTCCATGTTGCCAATTTTGAACTCAAGATTTTGCTATTTAACAGCCAAGTCTTCAATTTGTTCAGATATTGCTTTTTTCAGCTGCTTATATACAGCTATAACTTCAAGTTCTTTTTCTTCTCCATTGTTTTTAATTGCTTGATATCTGCTTGCATCTCCAGCATAGTGGTTAGTGACATTATCAAGTTGCTCAGGATGTAAATTCCATATTCTGTTTACCACCCCCAGTTGTTGTTTTCTTTTTATTTTACTCACCATATCTGTGGATAAGTTCATCACGTGGATGATCATGCCAGCATTAGGGATAATTTGGATGAATTATTCCAAAATCTCTGGTAGAATACATTTTGTTTATGGCAGTAATGTCAGAAGTTTCCCAGAGGTTAAGTTTTAATTCTGGAAAAAGATCTTACAAACATTTTTTTTCTCTGCTACAGCAAGTCGTTCTTACTAAAGCACTCCCTCTCAACATTTCACTTGCTGACAGTCAAGCCTCCTCCTACTGGAACGCCATTCATTCCACAATGGTGGGAAAAAATCTCACAGATCCAGTCAGGCAAGAGCTATCTGGGGATAGTCAAACAGGCAGATATTGGGGTATTTTGTGCTCTCACCAGTATACTGGTTTTTAGTGTAATTTTATTGTGGCTGGCCTAAACCCTGCCCTGAAGGTTATATGAGCACTTGTCTCAGTGGAAGAACCATGGATACCCTTTTTCTCAGCATATTCCTGCAAAACCACATATGCTGAAAAGGATTATCATCAATAGCTTGGGCATTCATGTCCATGTTTTTCCTGTACAAGACTCCTGCATCTGGACATTTCCTAAACTTCCTGCTTAGGGCTGTGTCAGCAGAGTAGTGAGAATTCATCACCCTTTGATGAGCACTCCTGTCCTACCTGCTTACACCATTGTGTACCTGAGCCACTAAATGAATGGAGTCACCTAAGTCACAGTCAGGCCTTTATTCTCTATGCCACTAGTCACCTAAGTCACAGTCAGGCCTTTATCCTCTATGCCACTAGCCACCTAAGTCATGGTCAGGCCTTTAACCTCTATGCCACTAGTCACCTAAGTCACAGTCAGGCCTTTATCATCTTATCATCTATGCCACTAGTCACCTAAGTCACAGTCAGGCCTTTAACCTCTATGCCACTAGTCACCTAAGTCAAGGTCAGGCCTTTATCCTTTGTGCCAGTAGTCACCTAAGTCATGGTCATCCCTTTATCCTCTACACCTCTAGTGCAGACTAGCAGACTTGTTTTGGGAATAGTGAACCCTTATATAGTTTAATCTTGGTTTTCATGCAACTACTTGAATATCTAGAAGGGTTAAATCATGCAAAATCCTCAAGCAAAGGGAATGGTATTAATTTAGATGGGTTTGAGTTATATTTGAAGAACTTAAAGTATATGCTAATAGTGCTCACATTTTTCAAAATATCAGATACTGCAAATAGATGTTATCAATGTCTGTAGCCCCCATGCCTCTGCTACTTATATATGCCAATTCAAAGATCACACTAGAACTGAAAATTGCAAAACCCCAATCTCGGCTCTAATGTGATCTCACACAAATGTACACTAACACTGTGCCATATTGTGAGGTTCAAAATTCTGGAAATGTAATATTACTTTGATGTTTTAGAATCAATATTATGAATGTCTATATTATGGACATTCAACATTCTGACAAGATCCATTTTTGCATATTTATATGGGTGTCATTAACTGCATCAAACTGGCTGCTCATGGACAGAGTGAATGATGTTGAAATGCTATTGAGATTTCTGTTCATCAAAATTTGAAAGTTTCAGATGAATAAAACAATGAATGCATGCAGGTAAAGTAAGTGAGGGTTTGGGAAACTAATGGCAAAAGTTTCAGGTATTCTGATGTTTTTCTGTATAAGGTGGTGTGCGTATTTGTGTGAGTGCATGTTGGTTAGGCTTAGAGTAAGGGATAAGAAAGGGGATAGATTTTGTTTTCTCCATGTGTGTCACTGAGTCTTGTTTTTGTCTGAGTTTTTATGTAGTGGTAAGATTACAAAGGTGTTTTCCGAAGGTAAATTGCAAAGTTCAATTTAGGGGCAGGGGGAAGGAGTAGGGTTTGGTTTAGGGTTAGCATGCATTATTAAAGTCATGTACGGAGTCAAAATGTAGGTTTAGTGTGGGTGTGTGGATGTTTGTGGCTAAGGCTTAGAGTAAGGGTTAGATAATTATCCCTTACTCTAAGCCTAACCAACATGCACTCACACTCACCCCACTCGGGTATCATTGAAAAACTCATCAGCTTAAATGTTAACCCATACATCACAAGATGGGTTGCAAACTGGCTGAGTGACAGAACCCACAGGGTCAGAGTTGCTGGCGCCATGTCAGACTCAAAGCCTGTCACAAGTGGTGTACCACAGGGCTCAGTCCTGGGCCCACTCTTGTTTGGCATCTACTTTTCCGAAGTACAAGCAAACACAGGAGGGTTATGGCTGACAAAGTTTGCAGATGACTGCAAACTGGGCGCCATAGTAGAAAACACATCTGACACAGATATCCTTCAGAAGGGTCTCACAGAAATGGATAACTGGTGCCAGAGCCATGGCCTAAAGTTAAATGCCAAAAATGCATAGTCATACCCTTCGGGAAAAACAAGGTTACCCCTAGCTACCAAATAGGTGGCAATCCACTGAGTACAGAAGAAGTTATCAGGGACCTGGGGACCCAGGTTGATAGTAGTCTGTCTTTCGACACCCATGTAGCTAAAGTAGTTAGGAAGACCTTCTACATTGCCCACCTTATCATGAAGGGATTCTCATCTAGATCAAGGGAGGTCATAGTATCCCTATACTCGTCACTCATCAGACCAATGATTGAGTACAATGCCCCATTCGGAATGTATCTGACCCGACACTTGCAGCAGCTGGAAAGGCCACAAAAGTTCCTCACCAAAAGGATAAAGGGTCTCAAACATCTGTCCTATGCTGCCCGACTGAAAGAACTCCAGCTCTATTCAGTCGCCACCGCTTGCTCAGAGGTGACCTTTGCCTAACATACAAGGCCATGTCAAACCCAGATTTGATGAATATGCTTCCTCAAAAAATCTAGATCCGTCAGAGCCACAAGGGCGGGAGACTTAAACCTTGACACGGCTATTAATAGGACGTGCTGGAGGGATAGATTCATCACCCAAAGACTCCCTATGCTGTGGAATAAAATCCCGGTATATGTGAGGCAGAGCACCTCGCTGGCCTTGTTCAAGAGAAATCTTGACCAATGGATGGGAGATCGCAGATATACCCCAGGGATTACCTCAGTGTCACTGCTCAACAGAGGCACAGCAAAATAATGGGTATAGTTCCCCATACTAAAGGGGTGGCGTAAGCCACAAAACTATGGGCTAGGCTTGTAAATGCCCTCGGGCAGATAGCCTAGTATGAACCTATGAACCTATGAACCTATGAGATTGATTCAATGATGTGTGTGTGTGTGTGTGTGTGTGTGTGTGTGTGTGTGTGTGTGTGTGTGTGTGTGTGTGTGTGTGTGTGTGTGTGTGTGTGTGTGTGTGTATGACTTTATCATAATATCAATCAATAAAATAAAATGAATGATAATCTCAAACTTGCCCAACATATACTGAAAAACATTTAAAAAGACAAAAAACAAGTGTGGCTTCAACTACAGGGGAAAATAATACCTTAATGGCACTGCCAAGAAAAACTCTAGACTCAATCTGTCAATTCCTAACCCTCTTATACACTTTCCCTATCCTAACAAACTTAAATACTCACATAACAAATAGCTTAATGTTACAGTAAGACAACGACATTTACTATGAGTCTTACAAATAGGATCAACCATTGTTATGCCATAAAATAACTAAACAACTTCATAACTTACAGTTAATTACTAAAAACAAACATTCGTCATCCAGACAAATGTCTAGTACTAAAAAACATATTTCTAACATACTTCTTCAACTAGCAATTTTTATTTAAGTGAAAAATTATTTTTTAATCACAAACAAGTCAAATAACTCAACAAGAAACTGACTGTACTCTTATTATATCTCTAAGCTCTGGAACACCATCCCTATACAAATAAAACTGACTAAAAATGCTCAAGCTTTAAATCCTTGCTTAAACTATGTATTAACTCATTAACTCCAATGGAAGTCAGAAGGTTTGCACTGTAACTTCTAATGTGAGGAGCCTAAGTCTTTTGACTGAACCAAATTATGTCTTCAAATTTCAAACAGATGTTCTTATTTCTGGAACCCATAGGGGTTATGAAAGAAGTATAAATGGCAAAATCTTCAGCACAAACAATTTTTATAGTGGTAGTATTCTTTAGGTCCTCTTGTGGCTGTGGTGGTGCAGTGGTTAGCGTTGCTGCCTCACAGCAAGCAGTTCTCTGGTTTGATCCTCGGCTGGGGTGCCTACTGTGTGGAATCTGCATGTCCTCACTGTGGTTGTGTGGGTTTCCTCTGGGTGCTCCGGTTTCCTCTCAAAGACATGCTGTAGGTGGAAAGAACACTCTAAATTGGCCCTAAGGATGCATGTGTGTGACTTCAGTGGAAGGTTGGGTGCTGCGCTGGCAATTCGACACTATAAAACTCCACTGCCAATCATGAGCAGATAGGTGATCCGCTGTGGTGACCCCTAACTGGGAAAAGGAGTATTTTCTAGGTCTTAAACTAAATTTTATAAGTCACAGTAAACACAGTAACTATTACATTTGTAATAGTTTGTAAGTAACTTACAATATCTCAGCAACCACTCAAGTTACACACATACTGTCAGCAGCATTTTATTCACCTGGCTGAGAGCTTTCATATGAGGTTAAGGAGTTCTGTCTGTGTTACTTGGTTGTTGAGGTATTTAGAAAAATTTGAAAATTATATCTCTATAAATTAATATCATAAAAACAACAGTTAATATGTAATTACCTGCACTAGACACAGGTCAAATCTTAATGCAGTTGAGTTTGCCATTGTTAAGCTTTAAGATGATTTTTTTTTAAACTTTGTACATAGCATGGTTTTGGAATTATTGATTCAAATATGAACATATAATATTTGATGCCTAGTGGTGTCAGTAGGAGTTATCGGCAGATGCACCGGGAGGCGTCACTCGGATGTGATACGTTAACTAAATATGATCATGTGATCATGTGATCATGCTCATGCTTGTCGCCTGCTTCAGACTTTTTGTGTGATTCATGCTACTTTCCAACTCATTTCTTCAATCTTTCTTCTTAAGATGAAATACTGCACTTTTGTATTGTTTGTACCAACATTATTTCTCCACATGCCTCTTTAAAAATGTGTCTCTTCACCTTACTTTTCATTTTCCATTGTATGTATTCACTCTCTCTTCTCTACATACCAAGTTAATATATCCCCTTCTAGTAAATTGTAGATACCTTGTGTCAGCACCAACCCACAGTCTAGCAAGCAAATCTTCCTCATTATCACTTTATTACTAAATCACTCTTGTATTGATCTTTCACTAACAGCTTCTATCTTGGTTCTTCTACATCTATTACCTATCACTTCCGTTTTATATTCTGTAGCTCATTTTTACCCTTCCTTCAACAGGATACCTCCAGAACTGACTAATGTATCTGCATGTGTAAAACTCCCTGGATACTGTAATTCTAAAATAAAAATCACTGATGCAAGGGTGGCATGCACCAGATCTATACCCAAAAATGCATCTGTAATAGGACATTTACTATAAATATGAATCCTATATATTTTCATTGCAGTAAATGCAACTCACTGTATAGATTTGTAATGTACCATGTTATTGCTTATAAACTCAATGTAAATATAGCTTTGCTGGAGCATTTCTGCCCTGATCCCCACTGAAAAACAGGCAATACATAGTTGTACTTTCCTGGTTAACATATACAAATAAACAAATAAAATAAATAATATTTTTATATGGTGGATGTCCAAATTGCTTTGTGTAGTGGTAGTGTTACAGAAAGTTTTTTTTTCTAAGGTAAGGTGAACAGTTAGGGACATGAAGTAGAAATGTTTGCGAAAGATGGTAGAATGTAGGTGTGCACTTCAGGAAAGGGAGACATGATGAAATGGTAGAGTGAGGCTCTGCTTCTAAAGATAAACTTTCACATCTGCAGTTTCCACAAGAACCAGATGAGTGCCAGTGAAGCTTACCTGCAGCTGGAGAGGTGCATAATTCCGGTTAATCTAGAGAAGAAGGTTACAACACTTAGTGCCCAAAATAAAAGAAACAGCAACAGCGAATTAAAATAAAACTGTTGAATTTGAAATGCAGGGTTTCTGTTGCTATAATCGAAATAGTTAAGATCTGCCCCACTTATTTGTAAAATGATGTGTTCCATGCAGCAATCACAGAAGTAGCTTTTAATATTTGTGCATGCCCAGTCTATAATAGAAATAGGCATAGCATGAATTTGAAGCTGACCAGGTTTTTGGTTGACCTAGTTCACCACAAGAGATGCAATAACTGACTGTGTCTCCTGAGCTGTAACAACCAAACTTCTGAGTGACAAACCACATAGATGTCAATATTCTAGATAAAATAGTTATATCTCTTCCTGGTTCTGTAACTAAGCCCCACAAATCCTAACCATAGCACCAATTATCATTTCAGCACAAAAGAAAAAAAATGTGGTATAGAACTTTAAAATATACCAAAATTCAAACAGAAATGCATGTTTATATCATTGACTGATAAAAGCACCATCAATAAAATAATGGACTCAACATGACAAAATAATACATTTATTTAAAATTGACTTTTATGACACTAGTAACACAACTATACCAAAAGTTTTTCAGATATTGGCAAAAAGGCTATCCTTTCAGATAAAAAGAATTATTATTTTGAACTTCAGCAATCAACCAAAAAAGATTCAAAAAAGTTCTGGTCTACTATCAATAATCTACTTACCCCAGGCAAAGTAACTACACCCAGCCCACAAAACTTAGACCCAGACAACCCCACATTAATAGCCAATACCTTCAATACCTTCTTTACTTCTTCTATACAATCTCTAGCTAACCACTTATCTCCTGATTCTTCCCAACTGCTCTTAAATAACATTGACAACTCCCTTCCTCCCCTGCAACTTCAACCCATACCCACCTCCTACATACAATCTCTTTTACAAAAACTTAAACCCACTACCCCTTCAGCAGACAACCTTCCTGCTGAATTTCTGCAAGTAGCAGCTAAAGTAATCGCCTACCCTGTTTCCATCCTCATAAACAGATCCATAAAAGAAAGTACTTTTCCAGCAACCTGGAAGATATCACATATCATACCCTACACAAAGGAGGAAAATCCACTGACCTTTCCAACTTTCGTCCTATAGCACTATTATCTCCACTAGCTAAAATCATGGAAAAATGTATACACAAACAGCTACTTAATCATCTCCTTCACAACAACCTACTAGCTAACACTCAACATGGATTTAGACCATCACATAGTACTACCACTGCTCTACTTTCCTTTACTAACACCATCAACTGTAATCGTAACAATAACAAACTAACCTCCTCTCTTTTTCTCGACCTGTCAAAAGCCTTCGACATGGTTAACCATACACTTCTGCTACACATATTAAAATCACTTGCTTTGCATTCCTCTTCCTTAACCTGGTTTTCTTCCTATCTTGAAAACCGACAACAAGCAGTACTCTGGAAAACATCACTATCTACTTTACTACCTATTTCTTTAGGAGTACCACAAGGATCTATACTTGGCCCACTCTTATTCTCTATATTTATTAATGACCTCCAATCTTCTATCTCAAACACTACATGTATACAATATGCTGATGATTCTACCATTATCTGCACAGCCTCCACTCAATCTGAACTCCAGTCACTGACACAATCTACCTTTTCTACCGTTGAACACTGGTTCTCAAAAAGATGTCTCCTCCTCAATCCAAAGAAAACAAAACTACTTCTTTTCTCACATACCCACAAATCTCCTCAGCTACACTTCTCTATTACTGCTAGTGATAATTCCCTCATCTCCCCAGACTCTACAACCAAACTGCTTGGTGTTATTATTGATAATAATCTTAACTATGACCACCACATTAACAACACTATAAAAACAGTTAATAAAAAAATTGGTTCACTGTACAGAATCAAACCTTACCTTACACCAGAAGCAAGGACCACTTTAGCACAATCACACCTGATCTCTACCCTAATGTACGCCTCCTCTATTTACACTAATCTCTCTAAAAGCAACCTAAAAAAACTTACTACATCCTACAACAATATAGCTCGCTTTGCCACAGCATCCCAGTATAGAACTCACCACTGTCTAAACTTAAAACACTTACACTGGTTAGAACTTCCCAACAAGATTATATATCAACAACTCTTAATAACACATAACATTCTATATCAACCATCAAAAACACCAGCTCTTAGTAACCTCTTGATCCCCTATAACAACTTGAAACAGCTCCGCTCCGCTGAAAAGCTACAAGTAAACACTACACGAGTTACTAATTCTGCAGGTAACTGCCTTTTTTCCAACTCTGTAGGCAAAATATGGAACAATCTCCCTCCACACATTACCTCTATAGGCTCCTTTATCCTTTTTAAAAAACATCTTCTTCAACATCTTTACAACTTTTGGCTCTGCTCTTGTACCAATCCAGACTAATCAATCTGTCTACTACCATATTTCCTTACTTCAAAACTGCAATCTTTTATGTGATCATAAACGACCTATTGACTGAACTTTTTTTTAAATGAACCAAAGGGAGTGTAATCTTTAAAAGAATTTATTCACTTTCTGAATATGTAGATAGTATCATATGTTTTCTACTACTCGATTCTAGACTAATAAGTATGAATGGTGGCTCAATGTCTAAGCCACAAATACTGATTGTATATGTTCAATTTCTATAACCTTGTTTTTAATCTGTGGAGCTTTTCTCCCCGGGCCTCCACTGAAAATGGAAATTAATCCAGCTGGACTAGCCCGGTCAACAAATGTAAAATAAAAAATAAAATAAATAAATAAAATAAACTAAGGAGCCTTTATAATCAGTGTTCATATCTGTGTCTGACAATAATAGCAATTAGCAGGCAAATTATTTAGTTTATGTCATAAGCCAGCAAACTGTACCCTGAAATTGAATGCATCAACAGAACCACAAGTGCTTTGTAAAAGGAAGAAAAAGCTTTACCCTTCCAGAAATATCATGGTGAGAGGGTGTTTAGCAAGGATTAAAGTTGAAACGTTTTTCAGATATTGGCAAAGATTCTTGGACTAATGAGATTTAATAGGTACTGCCAGTAAAAGGGGAAAAAGCTATCTACCGGGAAAAATCATTTGAAATCATAACATTGTTTTTAACAAACATGCAAAGAGAGGATCCTGTTTTTCATTTTGGAATTTGTGGACTGTAGGAATATTGCCCATACCAGAAAAATATCTATTTTCAGAAATTTTTATAATTGCAGTTAAACCAAGGGCGCCAGAACCATAGATCGAGGGGGAGGGAGCACCCCCACATACACTTTTACAGCTGCAAGACCATGGTGGCAGCATCTTCTTTAAGGAGGACCCATGCATCCTTCTTTAGAATGGTCCTGTATGTCTGTGCGTGCACTCCTGTCCGTCCATCCAATTTTACAATACAGTACAGATACAGGCTGCCCGATCACATTTGGTATTTTTGCTGGGGATTAATTTGCTCACATATGCGGCTGCTTCCAGGTAAGGATACTGCCCTATCACATAGTTTGCTCACATATGTTGCTGCTCGATCATCATGTGTGTGTGTGTGTGTGTGTGTGTGTGTGTGTGTGTGTGTGTGTGTGTGTGTGTGTGTGTAAGTAAGTAAAAGGCCCTTGTTAGGTTTACCTTGTGGTTAGTGTTACTCAGGCTCAAACCCTGTACCTTAGGGCAAGAAACAAAAGCCTGAATTCTCTACTCATACCACCACTTGTGAGTCAAGGAGTTAAGTCCATCGCTTTCAACTGTCCAGATTTTCACAGAATACTTGTCTCATATTTTTGGTCTGTTCCTCTTAAAATTTGTGGTTTTCTGGCAAATCAGTGAGAACTGAAGTCACTAAATAATGATAGCCCTTTAAGTTTCAGTCTTCTTATCTTTCAGGAAACACATGGTAACACAAAACACTTCATTCTAGCAACTTTCTAAGATTATACAAGCAATGTTTAAAATGTGCCCCTGGTTTTGGGCCTTTGTCCCCCACCCTCAATAAATGTTGGCTTTTTCCAGATTTTTTGTGCTGCAAAGTTGAGAGATTTAGTTGAGTGTCAAGTGGATTTTACAAGGAACTGAGCTTCAGGGAATGAGAAGTTTAATGCTGATTATGCCAAGGGTATTTGCCTTTTTAATAGTACAACAGGTAGTATACTTGCTTTTGATGCAGAAGGCTGTGGGTTCTACTCCCACAGTATGCAGATGGATTGCTGATGCTGTACTGTGTTGTACTTTAAAGGGAGTGGATGCTGCACTCCTGTGAATGTCCTCATTTGGAAGAGTTACCTAGTAACTATGAACCTGTTATCAATTTGCTATCCATTCCCTATTGCAATATTACTAGCTTATCATTTTTTTTAATGTAACATAGACAATTCTTCATGGGCAATAGACACTTTATTTGTAGATGAAACAATGAAATATAAAGCTGTTTGCTAGCAGCAACAACGTTATTAGTTATAGATCCCTGTAATGTGGAATTATTTAGATGACTTTTACTTCTGCAGAGATTGTGCATATTTACTGATATTGATGGATTGTAATGACAGAAGTTTGAGTAGGCTTTTGTGATGGAAATGTTTTGAATTGGGCAGTTGTGTCATTATTATTTCACAAATTTTGTTTCATTGCTTACTGGAAAAATGTTCAAAACAATACATTTAAGACACGCTCTATCTAACAAGTGAGCTGTATTATACAAGAAATACAATTTAATACAATCAGGAAGGTGAATCAAGGAATGCATACACGTATGCATGGCACTAAAAATGTATAGGAGCCTATGGTTTGAAAACAGCCCAGAGGTAAGCTTAGTCTTCCACTTGCCAGATGCAAAATGAATGTGGGTTTTCATGCTGTTTCAATGAATGTGAGTTTCAAGGGCAGAGAATTTACTGCTCATGCTAAGTCTGTTTTTATTGCGAGACTGTTTTATTTGTTTAGCAAATGGCTATCAGTGTTTGTGCTATTTTATTTCAATAGCTATAATTATTGTAGAAGTAAATAAGAAAACAGTATGCACGCTGACAGGTTTGAACATTGTTTATGGTAACTGAGAAGAAACAGCCAAATAATGGAACACTGGAGTGGCTGGGGAGGGGGCTGCTGCTGGAGCAGTAGGAGATTGCGGCAGGAGGGATTGATCTGGGGGGGTGGCAATCTATTACCCTGCCATTGTCCCAAGCAATAACTGGTGCCAGAATCATGAAGTGAAACTAAACTCCAAAAATTACATTATTGTATCCTTTGGGAAGTCTTATACCCCAGGGAACTGCCAAATTGACAATACCCCCCCCCGAGAACTGACCCAGGTGTTTGATATTTGGGAACTTGTGTGCACAGTGACCTAACCTTTGACCAACATGTGCCCAGAGTCATAAAGTCTTTCTATATTGCGCAGCTTATAAACAAATCGATTGAGACTAGATCTAGAGATGTCATTGTCCACCTTTACAAAGCCCTCATTAGATCGATCATTTTGTATAATGCCCACTTTGGCATGTATCTGTCCAGACCCATGCAACAACTGGAATACCCACTGAGATACCTTACTAAAAGTATACACGTCCTAAACATTAGGTTTTGCATGGACCATCTCAAATATTTATCACTATACTCAGTATACTACAGAGTGCTTAGAGGTGACCTGTGTCTGGCATAAAAGGCGTCCTCCGACCTAATACTGATGGACCTACTGAACATCAGTAAGTCAAATGGCATCAGAAATATTCAGTCCAGGTATCTAAACTGAATGTTATGGACAGATGGATATATATCACACTGTTCCAGCACAGACTATCCCTTCAAGTAAAACAAAGCTCATCCCTGTTCATATTCAAATGCAACTTGGATCTAAGGATGGGTGATAGAAAATGTACCTCCAGGATTGCCCCATGTGCCACTAATGGATAGGAAGAGCTCTTAAATGCATCCCTTACATGGGCCCCTTCAAATTATTTATGGTATGATCACAGTTATTCTCACTAGGGCTAATGTACAATTATCAGCCATGGGATAGGTAAGAGCAATCAGGAAATGTTAATTCAAGCACCCAAACTTGGCTAAGCTTAAAATTTCCTCCAAGTAAACCTATGTTGTGGTAGCAAATAGTTTTAAAAAGTTGCCCTTTTAAGATCACCAAGTGCCCTTCTCACACTCCCCCCCCCCAACAGCTTCTGGTGCCTCTGAGTTAAACCTTAGTAGTTCAATGATTTAACATAAATTTGACATACTATACTCGAAGTCTGAGATGACCATCACTCAAACAAGTATTCATTTATTTTGAGATTTTGAGAAAACTAAAAGCTGAATGAAAAACTCCTGGACAGTGTCAACAATGTAGAGCATATTTACTTATTTATTTTTTGTGGTAGGCCTCTAATAAGTATATTGCCAAGGTGGCTAAAGGCATCCGGATCCAGAAGTATTTCATTAATGCCATATAGGTCATGACAACAGAGGCTTATCATTTTCTATACACTTAGAACTTGGTCTTCAATCTCTGATATCCTTAATTATGTGCTTTGTTCTCAAGGTGGATTTCTTGACATCCATCTCTCAAACATATAATAACACATCAACAAACTGCACATAATCACCTGTGTTATAATTCTTTGCATGCTTAAATTGTTTTGCACTCTTCATCTGTACTGTAAGCTACTTATTTGTCTACTAGTACTTTGTACTCATTTCTCCCTGGCTAAGCCTAAAAGCAGTCCACCTTTATCTGTGATCTACCCTGGTCAACAAATTGTAAACAAAAAAAAAATGCTCCTGTACAGCTATTTCAAAAGGATATGCCTCCACACATCATTCATATTTGCTGAAGGAGAATGTCCACTGCATCTCTTCACCCTCCCACAGTGGCCACTCAACTTTAGCATTCGAATCTGGGGTCACTCAAGACCAGAAAAGTTATTTAAATTGCTATTAGTGTATAAACAACTACACCCTCAGTCAAGATTGAGCAATTTCAAAAGTAGCAGAAATATCGTTGTTACAGAGTGTTTGTTTTCTTCAAAACATTTTCTGCTCTTAAATTATCATGAGGTCTATTTTGTCGTTATATATTATACTACCCATTTTCAATCATTCTTTCATAATTTGACTTTTTACTCTGCATTCATTGCTTAGTTGTTTGTATTTCTCATGTCAGAAATTAGTTTTTCGAGATTTAGATGTATGGTCCTTTACAAGTCTCTGGTACACTATCAGTATAAAAATGACTGATGTATACAATTCCAAATTGTTGTTTACGAAACTGAAAAACAGTGCACAAGAAGAATCTTACAATGCTGAATCTTGAAGTATAATTTATGTTTATATATCAGAACATCAAAAGGTTTTTGTCATGAATGTCTTTAAACTGGCTTTAGCAATAAGTGCAAATCTCTTTATCAGTGACTAAAAGTGAAAGATGAATATTATATCTCTTAACTCAAGAAGTAGGCATTATAGTACTTTTGTAACTTTTAACTTGTTTCACATTACTGAGGTGAGATTAAGTGCATGAAGAAACTGAGTAATAGTATTTACTGTGCAATTATGCAGTGCCTTCTGAAGTTATATATCTCTACAAATGATGGATTCTCATTTTCCGTTATGCAAGGCCTTGAGGCATGGCAGAACACTGGGTGTCATTCTCATCCCCTTGAACACTCTGTAGGAATTTGTTAACATGCACCTATCTTTATGTTCAAATGATAAGCTGCTGCTTCTTGGTCCAGAGCTAAAGGATTTAGTGTCTATTATCCCAGCTGTTTGCCAATTAATCAATTCCTCAGGCTATTTTAGCACAGTGTAGGGGAGGCCAGCATCTTAGTGGTTAATGCTTCTTGCCTCACAGCTCCAGAATCCAGACTCTAGTCTTGATCTCTCACACTGTCTGTGTAGACTTTGCATGTCTCTCTCTCTCTCTCTCTCTCTCTCTCTCTCTCTCTCTCTATCTCTCTCTATCTCTCAGGAATGTTCTATAATGACTATGCCCCCCCTCCAAATGTGGAAATTGTTTTGCTGCTATGATTTGCCTTATATGTTACATTTACTACTGTCTTTGAAAAGGTATTTAGAGGAAGCAGCTAACTTAGCCAGTTAAGAAAGGAAAATATTGAATTTAAGTTGCAGCAACAAAATGCAAAAACGGTTGGCATGTTAATAAGGAATATTTTTTTTCTCAGAGTTCAGTGTCTTTGAATAGCCAATATTTCTCATGTCAGTAAAATTCTGCACAGTTTCATATGTCTGTGATCAGGTCTGCTTATACTTTTGTCAGTGTGGTTTGTGTTGAGTACAATACAAATGGGAAAGCTTGGATATTTCCTTAAGCTGTTTTACATGGTGTAACTTGAATTGTTTGAAATAGATTATTTCAATATAATATTGTTTGCCATTTCACTTTCTCCAAACTTGTATGGCTTGGAGACCAGATCAACTACTGGGATAATCATGAGGCATTACTTTTCAACACCTTTTTTTACCTTGCTTTTATAAAGTAGTTGCTAGTCTAACCTTACATTTGTCTGACTTGTAAAAAACGCAATCCCACTCATTCTTGATGTTTTGTATTATTTTAGACAATGCTGATAAGATTCTGCTACAAGCTATATTTTCATTACTTTTATGATTTACAGTAGTTCTGCAACAGTACTTGATTTTGGCAGTGTAACAGTACTTGATTTTGATAGTATTTTACCATATTTCTAATTTAATAGCTCCACAAATTACATTGTGTCTGGACTGCAGAATGATGTGTTAAAGCAATACTAGACTTAACAGAACTTCCACCTGGCATCTTTACTGGAGTTGTATTAACCTACAGTGCTGAAGCTTGTTTATTCACTGAGCTTTTCAGAGAGGCACCCACTGCATACCCCACATGGGTGGTTGCATTTATTCACTGAGCTTTTCAGAGAGGCACCCTCTGCATACCCCACTATTGCTTTAGTATTCTCCTTCTGAGGTTACACAACAAGGACATGAGCATACATCATGCTGCAATCCATTTCCCCAAGACTGTGCAATTAAGAGCCGGAATATTAAATAGCTGCCGTGTGAGAATGTAATAGTCCTCAAGAAGAATGCAAGAAGTCACCCCTCTAAGATTTGTTATATTTGTAAGTTCTTCTACTTGTTTTCAGGATAATATTGGTATAGCATTTTAGTTGTGTAGGATCTTAAAACTCCAGTGGATAGTGTCCAAGTTGTAACTGAAGCTTACATAATTTTGCTGCAATGTTCTTCAGTAATAGCATATGTGAATTTCACAGTTCATTATCTTGACAGTATGATATCTTTTTCAATTTTCAATGGATTTCAGAAATTATGCTGCATGCATATCTTACATCCTGCTTTTCTGAGTACACTGTCATTGCTCACCCAGCAAGCTGTTAGCCCTAAAATCCTACAAACCCACTGCTAATGCTGAACCAGTCCAATGTCCTTTGCTACCTTGTCCCATATGGCTCAATTCTTGGGTCAGTGTTTGCTTTGGCATGAATTTGATTCTCTTTCTAGTTATCACTACTTGGGTCTGCTGCTCCATGCTTTGTTTTTGTATCTGTTTATGACTATCACCCAACTAGCCTCATTCCCCGTGCACCTCTACAGTATGCTGTTATTTCATATCTTACACAGGTTAGTGTTGTATGCCCCGTACAGTAAACAGAAACCTGCAATCCATTTTCTGCTAATTTATCATAGTCTACATAAAGTACAAGTTTTACTTTCATCCCGTCCCTTGTTTGTTCGTTAGCGTTGTTGGTATTCGTGTGTATTAGGAGTTTGCCCTTTCACCAATGTAGTACAATGTTGGAGTTGGTAAATATATATTTCAGGGAGTGTTGGGGGGCCTTCATAAAAGTTTGTTTTTTCTTTTTCTTTTTTTCCAGTATTTTCAAGGTCAGTACTTAGTTTTTTATACTTTGTGTTTTCAACATAAAACCATGGCTCGCATAAGCGAGCGCTCTCTCTCTCTTTCTCTCTCTCTCTTTATATGTATATATATATATATATATATATATATATATATATATATATATATATATATATACATATATATATATATATATATATATATATATATATATATATATTTGTGTGTGTGTGTGTGTGTGTGTGTGTGTGTTCTCTCCTCATCTATCCAAAACTAATACTCCTTATAACAGTTCAATTAACTTCAACAATTGTTTGTCTTTTTGGCTTTTCCCGGTTAGAGGTCACCACAGCGAAACTCCGGTCTGCTAATGATTGGCAGTCGATTTTTTTATGGTGCCAAGTTGACAGCCTGATGCCCAACCTTCAGCGAAGGCACACTCATTCACGCTTGGCTTTGGGAGGCCACTCGACCACAGGGAGGACATGCAGACTCCACACAGAAGGCACTCCAGCTGATAATCGAACAGGAGAACCTCAACAATTAATTTCCTAATTACTATACTTCTCAATCATAAATGTAATGAGACATCCGTAGTTACTCTACTACTAACATATACTATATTACACTCTCAAACTCCTTTCCTGCTTTCTAATTTTCCATAGGTAAGCTGCATCCTATTTTGATTATTTTATTTGCTAGAAAAATCAGACATTATTACAATATATTTTACAATGTTATATCCCTCACTACTGTATACAAGTCTATATCTATTTCTAATGTATGAACAGCTGTACATACCGTGCAAGCTATGTACATGCTCAATTTCTAAATTATGTTTAGGTGAGCTATTGTAAAGCTTTTTCCTCTTGTATATGTGCACTTACCTATATTTTGTATTCCTTCTGATAACATGTAATTGTATCTTATGTACATGTCAAAAACAGGTGTTAAATGTGCATCTTTTTTCTCCAGGCTCTCACTGAAAAAGGGTTTTATTCCAGTCAGACTTCCCTGGTAAAAGAAGATAAATATATATATATATATATATATATATATATATATATATATCTCACACACACACACACACACGCACACACAAACATATATATAACGTGTGTGTGTGTGTATACGGATTCACTTTAGAAGCTCGAAATACTGAAATATCGAAATTTAGTATTTCGAGCCTATAAAGTGGAATCCTGAAAACAAAGAAACCTCAGAAGTGTGAAATTCAAAACCTCGCAGACCGGAGATTTTGAATTAGCACTTCCAGTGTTTCGTTGTGGTTGTGGATTCAGGTAAGTGTTTATTTAAGGGTTTTGGGTAGGGGCTGTGGTCTGTGTTAGTGTGTTTTGTTACTGTGATATGTGTGTGCGAGGAGAATGTAGCTTGTGTGGTGGTGTTTTGTGTGTGTTTGTATGTAATGCGATCTCGGAGTTAGAATATTTAAGTAGGGTGGTGTGGGGGGCTTGCCCCCTACATGGACATGCTGGGGAACTTGCCCCCCCCCCCTGCTTTTATGTAGTAGAGAGGTTGTGTGTGTGTAGAGTAGAAGTGCTAATTCAAAATCTCCGGTGTGCAAGATTTTGAATTTCGCGCTTCTGAGTTTTTGTTGTTTTCAGGTTTCGACTTTATAGCCTCGAAATACTGAATTTCAATATTTCAGTATTTTGAGGATATAAAGTGAATCCATGTATGCATATAGCTATAGATAGATATAGATATTGAGATATATATATATATATATATATATATATATATATATATATATATATATATATATACATACACACACAGATATATATATATATATATATATATATATATATATATATATAATATATAGATTTTGCATAGGCTCCCCCCGCGTTTTCCTTCTTTTTCTCCTTCAACTCTGTGACTGATTCTTCACAGCTGAAAACACAGTCCTGAAACAAACGGGGTCTATAGGGAAAACCTGACAATTATTATCGGTAGAAGAGGAGAATGTAACCTCCACATATTTATTCCACATATTAAGTTTTATAAGACATTTGTGGATGACATTTTTCTACTGTGAGTTGACCCACATAATAGCCTTCACCAGTTCATTGAGCATTTACATACTAACACTACTTTTCTTAAATTCACTTATAAAGTACCTGAGGTTGAGATGGAGTTTCTTGATGTCAGGGTGAACAAAGATAACATGCTCTTTAACACAGTTTTTTTTTTTTAGGAAGGACTGTGATAGAAATACACTGCTTCATAGGAATAGTATGCATCCTGAATATATATACAAGAATACTTTAAAAGGACAAGGGATGTGGATATCAAGGCTCAACAATAGGGAAGATTACTACCGGAATGATATTAATAGGTTACAGCAGAAATTTTTAAGTAGAGGTTATAGTTATAGAGAGGTTGAGTCCATGAATCTGAGATTGATTCTCTGAGACAGAGTAAGGCTAAGCCTTACTATTCACAGGTGGAAGAGCTGTGGTCAACTTCTGTGGCACTTTGCAAAAAGACAGTTCCAATTTCTTTATCATATACAAGCACTGTAGATACTATTTGCCGTGTTATTAAAAAGAACTGGCTGGTTTTGAGCTCTGATCATAGATTAAAACATACTGTAGGTGAGAAACTGAATTTTTGTTTCAAAAACAAGAATTCCCCGAAGAAACTTGCTATGTAGTGAAAGTAGCAAAGATGATATTATCCAGCTATGTGGGTACTTTTGCCTGTGGAGCATGTCATATTTGTCCATTTATTAACAGTGGTTCTGTTTTTATACAACCTGTGACACATATAAATTATAGATTTAGTTTGACTACCACCTGTTCCAGCATAAATATAGTTTATCTTGCACAATGCTCCCTCTATCATTTGTTTTACATTGGAAAAATGAATAGGTCATTTAAAGAACTTATGAGGGAGCATATTAATGTGATACGGAGGAAAAATACCAAAAATGCACTTGCAAAGCATGTCATTGATGAAGGGGATTCACATACTTTTAATTTTATGGTTACTGAACTTTTTGACAAAGGTATGAGGTTAAGGGATTATAACAATAAAACTGAGTTTAAGGAACTTAAATGGATTGTTACATTTCAAGCCGATAAGGGTTTGGGGTTGAATTGTAAGGTTCCATTAAGATCGATTTTAAACTCACGTGACCTTTTTAAATGAATGAATGGGTACTTTGTGTCATATCTACCTACAGGGTTTTACTATGTGTTTATTAGATAGTGATAGGGTTGTTTGAGGTCATGTGGTTTTTAAACAGATTTTTTACGGCTGTTTCTTGTACTATTTAAATGTTGTTTTTAAATGATTGTTACTTGTGGCCTGAAGAAGCACTGTTTTTTTTTTTTTTTGCCGTGAAAGCATCTACCAATTATTAAAACTTTTTTGCCATATTTGACTTGCTGTGTTCTTTTTTGTGTGTTGTTTTCAATATTATTTTAAAATAAAGTATTTAGGTAAAAATATTTTTCTTGACCAGTTAGTACTGAGAGAATGAGGAAGTACAAAACTCTGTACCTCAATTCATTTTCTATAAGCCAGCTAGTAGTTTAATGTATTACACACCTGTTTTTCTGTTATTTTGTGAAAGATGGTAAGTAAAAATGTAAACGTTTAAAGTCTAGTTGTGAAGAAACAGAGATTTATTACTCACATTCTCAAATTCATAACCATCTTAGTTATTGACTAGGAAAGCAACCTTAATGATTTATATGAATGGTGCCAATATCATGATGTGAATGTTCTGTTTCACTTACTGTTACATGATATAATTTCCTATCATATCAGTCATCCTACAAAAAGTTTCCTTATATTTTTGAATAATTTATTTCCAGTTGGATATTATATATGATGCAATGCCCAGTGCTTTCCAAATAGTTGTGATTTCAGATTTGCAAGAAAAAAGTGCAGTGCTATTCTTAAAATGTTTGCCTTTTTCAACTTATCATTCAGCCCAAGTAACTACTATAAGTAGTACTAGCACTCTAGTGAACCCATATGAACATATGCTTTACTTATAACATGAGATAATTAAATAGCTCCAGCATGACAACATTCAGAACTAAAATCAAGTATTAAAATGAAGCCGCAACTATGAGAAACTGAAAACAAATTAAAAATGAGATTAAAAAAGATGTTGGCAGGATGGGAAAACAGCACATTCTGTTTATGAATAATTTCCTCCATTCATCAAACATTATGATTAACTCATGCATTACTTCACTGTGAAGAGGACACCACAACCTTTCATTCTGGAGAGCACAGCTGTTTAGATTAATCACATGCTCATCTCTGGAGGAGGTGAGGCAATATCTGAGTCAAGCACAGCAGACTTTGGTACAGAACTCATGAAACTTCTGTCATGAATATTGTGGCCAAAAATGAGAAGCCTAGCTTAACATCTTTGTGAGCAGTATTTAGTTTTATATAGTCACCACTGAGAGTCTTATATGAAAGAATATCCTCCTTATGAATTTGTAAAGTGTACAGAATCTGCTGGTCATGAATGTAAGAAAAAAGATAACCACATGATGCTTTTCTTCTTATATGCCATTTTAAGCTAACAAAGGTACCTCATTTCAGAGTGTGCTGTCTATTATTAGAGGTAAGCATTACACAAATATTTACTTCTACATATAAATATAGATAGTTGGCCCACTGATGCAGTGGGAGGTATCTGTCTACACTGTTAGTGACCTCTACATGAGTCACCCTATCCCATGTCTGTAGCATCATGAAAAGACCCTTCAGAAGACAAGCTCATTTTCACTTACTACCTTATCTACATTATTTCCACCCTGTCCTAAAACAAATTCTGCTTGAACATTTTTGCCCTACTCTCAGAAGAAAACTACAAATTCACTATAACCCACTGGCCTAGCCAATGGAAGAAGAAACTTTAGAAGAATAATCCGATCAATTCAAATTGGAATTATAAAAATCCCACAGCATAATGCATTTAGGAAAAAATGCTAGATTACCTAAAAACATTTACAAATGTTTCTGCTTTATAGAAATGCTACCTGTTCTACTCTCCCCAAAGATCTCTCTCTCTCTCAGCTAGGGTTACCTCTCCTAAGACTGATTTTAGCAATTTCTCTTTCCTTTATACTTTATACAATAACATGAATACTTTCTCTGTGCTTTATGAGTCATCCCAAAAACACGTTATATACTATTAATTTTCTTGTATTTAACCCGAAAGTGCCTTAAACAGAAAAAGTTAATCCCTGCACTCCTAATTTGTACAACAGTGGGGAAAGTGAAAACCCAGTTGAAGTGTACAACTGGTGCACAAACCATAACAGAACATGCTTATAAACAAAGTGCAGTTACAAAAAAGTATAAGGAAAAAACACCCCCTGAATCTATCTTTACTGGAATATCAGTATGCCAGTGCTAGTAATTATATATGTGCTGAGCTGTTAAATAATTGCTTTCTGGGGTCCAGGATTTTACTCCGTTAGCCTTGAATTGCTCACTGTTTGATGCAGAACAAGTCAATTAGCCAAACAGCATTCTTGGGATGATAATAAATACAGTCCATGCACTCAGTACAGTGCCCCAGTTAACAAAGATAGACAGATAGATAGATGGGCATTTAGACAGATAATCATATAAATAAATAAATAAATAAAAACAGATTTATTTTATTGCCATTGAAATATATTAATCTAAGTGCTTTTTTGAGGTCTATGTTATTTTGTTGAATTTCATTTCCTTGAATGCCAAATGATTGAACCCATTTAACTGAAAACGCATTCCCATAAAAGTGTAGAATTGTATAAATATGTATAAATATGGGATGATATAATTTCTTATCATAGGAGTTACTGTGGAAGTGAGACCAGCAGAATATTTGTGGATTGCAATGGCAGCATGATGTTGAGCCCTCATATCTGTAGATGTTTGTGTTTGTGCTCCAGCACTGATTCACTGTGTGTGGTGTTTTTTTTCTTTTCTCTATTCTTATGTGACCATGAAGTTAATGTAAGTAAGGGGATGCTGGGTACAAAGTTCTCCACATGGGGGTGTGTGGGGGGCTTGCCCTCTGCAAAAAATTTTTAATATATATTTGTTGTACTGGGTTTCTATGAAACGAATTTTCAATAAACTGAGGTTTCATTCAAATTGGTTCATTTAGAATTCAGTAACATAAACATTCAATGACATAACATAGACCATTTATATTAACAATGTAATATAAAAGAAACCTGTAGGTGTAAAAATGGGTCTAGTGTTTTATATAGTGTATTGATGGCAGGAGTAAGAAGCTAATGCCAGCTTGCACATGCTGGAGGTGGGGTGGTAGTTTTTGAATACTGTGTATGTCTGTCTGACTGCCACCAGGAATGCTTGTTGACATGAAAAGGCAATGAAGGAGAGGATATGGTAGCCTTCATTAACATGTATGTGAGGGCATGCATACAAAGAAGTTCAGTGCTTTATCTCCAAAGAACTTAGTATCAATTGCTGTTCAAGCAATGAATTACAGTAATTGGTACCAACATAATTATAGGAGAAAGTTAATCAAGTCTGCAATTAAAAGTCTGTCAGGAGGAGCATTCTAAATGAGCAATACCAAACCAGAAAAAAATTACAGATTTGTTGAAAATAACAAGTAGTAAATGGTACCTCATGATCATTCATTCTTCTAAAATTTAAATATCTAAAAATCGCTGTAGTTTGGGTGTTTAAAAGCAGGTTTCATATACTAGTGTATCACAAAAGCCCATGATGATTTTGGCTTGTGCTAACAATCAAAAGCAACTAAGGCAATGGTCAAAAAGTCCAAAATGTCCTCACAGAACAGATTTTTGATCAGACATAGAAACTGATCTCCACACAGGGCACTGAGACCTCACATCCCTGAATGAATGCATTGTTAACCCATTCAGTGATGCAAGTGCCCATGACAACCGCAAAAGAGAGTGGAGTATGCCACAGAAATGCCCCTTAAAACTGCATCATGAATGATCCTGCTTAAATTGGATAGGCTTCGCTTTATTTCTCTGGCTTGGGGACAACTAGGGTCCATCCATACATTACAGAGAACCCTGGTCTGAGGTTGATGATCCAGTTTGAGATGGTAGTCTGTTAAGAATGATGTGTCACACAAAACCTGACTTTAAGATGCAGTGTAGGGCACAAAACACCTCTATTCCTGCCTGTTTGATGGATCCATTCATTTGACTCTTACTCTGCACAGTGGTAGGGTTGGAGAATGAATGGGCTTAACATTATGGACAGGTGATGGTCAAAAAGCAGAAATGCAAAAAACAATATATGAAAAAAGTACAACTTTCCTCACTTCAATTTCTTATATGGATAGATACAATCCCAGCAGTCCCTGTCTTGTTTTGATAAGTGATTTTCCCTTACGCCTCATTCATTCTAAATGCCAGATCACTACCAGTCCTTTTCCATGCTGCCTATCTGTCTCAGTTACCACTGCAGGATCTCATATGGGTGATCATTAAAAAAGGGGGAAAAATCAAATTCCTTTGAGGCTTTTAAACTGTTTTACCATTCTTGCTGCCAGAAAAATCAGTTTAGATGCCCCTCTGGTCAACTTTGTACAACCTTTGACACTACTCTGTTATTTTCTTTAATAATATGTTTGTATACATGCAAAATGTGTATGATCCAATTAGAAAATCATGCTTTTGGATGACCACAGAACTATTTATTTATTTTAGTTTACATTTGTTGACCAGGAGAGTCAGACTGGATACAGCAGAGGCCCTGGGAGAAAAGCTCCATACATCAAATAACACAGCATGTAAATAACATTAGTAAACACAAGATATAAAAAAGGTTACATAGTTATGAAGTAAAAAAAAAACTAAAAAACATTAATAATATCCTAATGTGGAGTAGAAGTAACATTTTGAAATTATGGAAATGATCTAATAACCCATTGTTTTAGATCATCACCCTTTCAGTCATGTGAGAGGGTAGGATAGCTGTCAAACTGCTAACTTCACTTAATACAGATCCCACCAGTGTTCAATACATGGAAATCTCACCTCTACAAATATATGTTGGACTGAAATTAAAGAAACTCCTAGTTTATAGCAACTGATCCTTTACTTTCTTCATATTTTGCATTGCATGCTGCACTAGTGATGTCAGACATCTTAAAACATTGCCTCCTCTTCATATGATCCCCCCTATAGATTACACTTCTCAGCTCTCCAGAACTCCCACCACTGTGACTTTGTTCTCACATTGTACTCTTCTCACTAAGCTGTCAGTCACCAATCCCTCTACGTCTGATGCATACCATATCAAATTCCTTATAAAAGCCTAATCTTTTATGAGAAAGCTGCTCACAGATTCCCTCAATGTTTTACTCTTAGCTGGCATTATCCTCTTTGAATATAAGACATCTGTTATCATTCTGTTATAGAAAACCTCTGACCCAGTCTACTTGAGCATTTTGCTCTTTTCCCAGGTTTTACCCTTCATTCAAAGTCATTGCGCTTCTCATGCATAAAAAAAATTATTTCCTATGCTCAACGGTTTTATATTGTTTCAGTAACTCCTAGCATGGTCACCTACCAGGCAACAGCATTATTAATTTAAAACAATGGAGACCCACAATATTTTGTAATGTGGATTATAAGACTGTAATGAAAATATTACAGAAAAGGTTTGAAGTATTATGGGAAATGTGCAGGAAGAAACAGTATATGCAATTAAAGAAAAACTATAATAGAGAGGCTGATTGCTTAGAAAGAAGTATTAAATACTATTAAAAAGAACAATTTGATACTTGAGTAATTTCATGTTATACTGTGAACACTTTTGATAATATGAAATTTGAAAAGTTGTGGCAAATTTTAGAGGTATAATCTGTGGGGAAAGGTGGCTAGCTTTCTACACAAGGTGTATAAGAATACATGGGTGAAAGTTACAGGGAATATTAGTGATATGGTAAACGGATAATGGTATATGGCAGGGTCATCCTATGAGTGGAATTTTGTTTGTGTTATTGAAGTAATGGAATAGATTAATGAGGGAATAGCTACTGCTAGGATAATGTATAAACCTGAAATAGGGGAAGTTACCTCCATAAAGAGATCATTCACCCATCCTCCAGGATTCTGTGCTGGGATCTGTCCTAATTGGCATCTACTTTTCAAATTAAAAGCTAATACAAAAGGACACTGGCAGACTAACTTTGTAGATGTCTGCATGCTAGGAGCAGTCCTTGAATTTCCAAATGACTTAGACATCCTACAAGAAGGCTTGTCCCAGATAAATATAACTAGTGCCAAAATCATGGACTGAAAGTAAATGCCAAATAATGCATTATTATATCCTTTGGGATGTCATCTACCCCAGAGAACTACCGCATTGGCAATACAGCCCTCAGAGTTGACCCAGTTGTTTGGGATATGGGAACTTATGTGGATGGTGCTGTAACTTTTGACCACCATGTGTCCATTGTTGTAAGAATCATCATCATCATCCCCTTTTTCCCATTTACATGGGGTCGGGGTATCGTATTAACTGTCGCCAACTCTCTCGATTCAGTGCCACTCTCCTGCCTTCTTCAACACTCATGCCTGACTGTCGCAGATCTTCTTTCACACAATCCATCCACCTCTTTGCTGGATGCCCTCTCTTCCTCTTACCTTCTTCCTGTCTGTCCCAAATCTCCCTCACCAGATTGTCTTTTGCTTTTCTACACGTGTGTCCATACCATCGTAATCTGATTTCTTTGATCTTTTCTGCAATTGGAGCTACTTTGGCTTCTGCTCTTATGTCCTCATTTCTTCGCCTGTCCCACAGTGTGCATCCTACCACCTTTCTCAGGCACTTAATTTCCATCACCTATAGCTTCTTCAACTGTTCTGCCTTTACTGCCCAGGTTTCTGTACCATACAGTAGTACTGGTCGCACCACTGCCTTGTACACCTTACTTTTCAGCTTCTTTGGCATTCTTCTGTCATAGACTACACCTGATACTCTATGCCAGTTTTCTGCAGCCCCTTTGATTCTAGCTTTGACCTCTTCATTCAGACTACCCTTCCCCTCAACCTCCCCTCCCTGATACTTGAAGCTGTTTACCTGTTCCACTATCTTCCCATCTATCTCTATTCTCAGCTTCTTCTGATTTCCCCAATCTGCTGCCATTACCACTGTCTTATCTGTGCTTAGTTTCATCCCATGTGCCTTCAGATTTGCATTCCATTCTCCTAACCTTTGCTGAAGTTCTAGCTCAGAGTCTGCCTGTACTGCCACATCGTCTGCATAAAGCAGCTTTGCTGCTCTGACCCCTCCAGCCTGTTTGCTGATGTAGTCCATTACCAGTATGAACAGCAGTGGGCTCAGAGCTGAACCCTGGTGTACACCCACTCCCACTGGGAACCCCTCAGTGAGGCCAAACACTGTTCGTACTTGAGTCACTGGGTCCTTGTACATAGCCTGTACTAATTCTACCAATGTTTCTGGGACTTCAAACCACCACAGTACTGCCCAGATCAGCTTTCTTGGGACCTTGTCATATGCTTTCTCCAAGTCTAGGAAAGCCCAGTTTGACTCTCTCCTCCATTGTTGTAAGAAATTCCTTCTATATTTCATAGCTTATAAACAAAGGGATTGCGTCTAGATCTTGAGATGTCATTGTCCCCCTACAGTCAGTTCTGATTAGGCCAGTCATTGAATATAATGCCCCCTTTGGCATGTATCTGTCCAGCAACAACTGGAATACCCAAAGAGGTACCTTACTAAAAAGATACAAGGCCTAAAAAGCATGTCTTACAAGGACTGCCTCAAAGTCCTGTCACTATACTCTGTATCCTACAGACTGCTAAGAGGTGACCTCTATCTGGTAAGCAAGTCATCTTCCGGCCCAATACTGATGGATTTATTACAAATTAGCAAGTCAAATGGCAGCAGAAATACTTGGTCTAGAGATCTAAACCTCTTCCGCAACATCAACAGAATAGTTTGGATGGACAAGTATATCTTGCAGAGGATACCACTGCTCTAGCACAGAATCCCCATCCACATGAAACAAAGCTCATCCCTGTCCATATTTAAGCACAACTTGGATCTCTGTATGGGTAATACAAAATTTACCCCAGGTCTACCCCCTGTACTACTAATGGACAGAGGTAGCTCCTAAATGATTTATCCCATGCATGGGTCTTAAGATTATCTATAGTTATTCACATTAGCAATAATATATAATTGTCAACCATGGGATGGGTAAGGCCAATCTAACACATAAACAGGACAGTTTAATTCATGTATATCATAGGATATTAACTAGGCTTAAAATGGTCTGCAAGGGCAGCTAGCCTTGTATTTACCTATGAACCCATAAACCTATGAAGGTGAAGTGGAGGTATTTATAACTATAGCATATGCAGATAATTTTAAAATTTGGGTGAACAACAGAGATTCAGTTAAGAAAGTAATGGCTTTTATAGTAAAATGTTTGCAGTATATGGTTTAGCTTTGTATAAAGGTAAATGTAAGAGCTAGAAGAGATATTGCTAAATGTGAAGGGATTTATTTTATTAGTAACATCATTTAAATGCTAGGAAGTAGGAAGGAAAGCTGTATAAAATAAAAGATAGCTCAGGTAAGAAACACTTTTAAGCTAATGTTTCAAAAGAAAGTTCAGTTGATTCATTTAAAGGTATTACAGCACTTAATAATACATGCCAAATAACATTTATTTATTTATTTATTTATTTATTTATTTATTTATTTATTTGAATTTGTTTACTGGGGAAGAACTCTGATCTTAGTGGTTCAGTTTCAGTCTCCTCCTAGACTAGCAGGTGATTATGGTATAAAACTGGCCACAAATAAGTCACCTTCGAACTGACACTAGAACTCACAAAGGGAGAAATCAGAAAGAACTTCACCAAGACAAACTATACCCTCCTAAGTGAAGGTATAAATGCAATCCAAGCCCCACCCCAACCTGAAAGTGGTAACTATACTGAAGCTTACACTAAAGCCCTGTACAATCACTTGCAAAAGTGTATAAACTCAGCTGTACCAGACAGAATCAAAGCCAGAGCCTCATGTAAAATCAAGCTGCCATGGTGGACTTCCAGCGTCAACAAACTCTACAATAAACACAAAAAGTTGCTGTTCAAGAAAACAAGGACAAACACCTAGCAATGGGAAAGCACTCTCCTCAGCCTTAACAGACAAATAAGACAACTTGTCAAACCATTCAAGAGCTCCTTTGAGAGAAACCTAGCAAGTACTGGCAAGGATAACCATAAGGCCTTTTACAGCTATGTACATAACCTAAAGGGTAGGACTCAAGCATCTGCAGAATCAGTGGCCAATGGTATCACACACACTGACCTCACAGAGATTGCAAACCTGCTAACAGATAGGTTTGGTGAAAATTTCACTCCCTTATCTCCTCCTAACTTACAACAAATCCTCCTCCAAACTTCCCCCCATCTTATATATCTGAAGAGCAGATCCTCAAAACCCTGTGCAAGGCAAAGAACACAGCCTCTATGGGACCAGATCACATCCAAGGCTGTCTTTTAAACAAGCTAAAGCATGAACTAGCATCACCACTAAATACCCTTTTCAATCATAGCCTAAACACAGGGAGAACAGCTAAGGTTATTCCCCATCCACAAAGATAGCCTAGTAACAGACCCAGGAAATTACAGACCCATAAGCCTGCCTGGCCTCATCTGTAAGGCCATGGAATATATCATTATAGACCTCATAAATAAAAATATAGGTGACCTCCAAGTCTTGGACCTACCCAATTCGGCTTTGTGAAGGGCAGATCCTGCCTGTTAAATCTGGTGGATTTCTTTGAAAGTGTGACCACAGCCATTGATGGGGGTATATCTGTGCACACAGCATAGCTCAACTTGGCAAAGGCTTTTGACACAATCTCATATTCTAGCATTACCGATAAGCTTAGCAAACTGAATGTAACCCCCTTCGTATTAAAATGATGGGCTGCCAACTGTCTCACAGACTGGACATGCACCATCAAAGTGGGTGACTCCACAACAACCAGCAGACTTGTTACCAGTGGGGTGCCACAGGGGTGAGTGCTGGGTCCCCTACTGTTTGGTATATACTTCTTGGACATTCAGGTCAAAACTAAAGGGCTGTGGCTGATCAAGTTTGCAGACGACTGCAAACGAGGTGCAATCATCGAATCCTGAATGATGTTAGTATACTCCAGGAAGACCTAACACAGACCAACAAGTGATGTATTACTCACCATCTCAAACTGAATGCAAAGAAATGTATTATCATTTCCTTCAGCGAAATGTCCCTTCATACTATTAAATCAATACTAATACCCTAAGTACCCATGAATTGGTAAGGGACCTGGGATCGCAGGTTGACAGCGATCTTAACGTTGACCACCACATGTCTAACATTGTAAGGAAAGCTTTCCACATAGCTCACTTGATTAGTAAGGGCATTATCTCAAGAGCAAAAGAAGCTATAACTCCCCTATACTCAGCACTTATCCATCCCATAATTGAGTATAATGCCCCATTCGGTATGTATTGTTCTAAGCATCTACAGCAATTAGAGAGACCTCAGAGGTTTCTAACAAAAAAGATCAAGGGCCAGCAGCATGTGCCTTACATGGACTGACTAAAATCCCTGTCACTATACTCCATATCATAAAGACTTCTTAGGAGACACTTATACCTGGCCTACAGAGCAACCCAAGACCCAGACCTAATGAACTTACTGCATATCCGTAAATCAAATGGGTCTAGGGCTACCCATTCCAGGGACGTAAATATGGCCTGCGACTTAAATAGGACATGCTGGAGGGACAGATTTATCTCCCAGCGATTGCCACGTCTTTAGGACAGGCTACCAAATCTTGTGAAACAGAGCACCTCTATGACACTGTTCAAGAGGAACCCAGATGAGTGAATGGGACACAGTAAATTCTTACCAGGGATAGCAACAACCACAGCCCTTCTGAACATGAGAAGTCATCAATAAATGCATTCTTGGGTATTGACTAGTGCATCTATGGTATTATATTGGATTAAAACGGCTAGGCTTAAAATGACATCCAAGTCAATAGCCTAGTAATCTCTTATGATCCTATGATCTAAAAAGTGTGTGGGTAGATTAAAGCTGATAAAGAGAAAAGGATGTTGTATACTAAGATGCAGAAAGTAGATTTGGGACTAATAAACCAAGTTTGACCTCAGCATCACTGCATTTGTATTGATATTGATTACAGCAAATGTGAAGAACATGGAGGACAGTGAATATCAATAATCTCTGCTCTACTATTGTTGTTTTCTGCAGGTGCAAGTCTCCTATACCCTCACATCCCCACTACTTATATACACTGCTAAGTGAAGGCATTGTTCCCCACAAATATACCACAATTCTTAGTGTAGAAAATGGCTATGTTGCTTATTTGCATGGTGTGCCTTATTTCATTTGCCATGCATAATTTAATTATTTAAATGCTGTTTATGACAGGTGTAGATGGCTCATTTGGCACCCAGTGCAACTCCTTGAACTGGTGCCCCACAGCATTAGCCTTAGGAGCAAAACAAATGTCTGGTTTCAGATGCAGTGCTCCTCACTTCATCCAAAGATGAGTGCCAAGTCATAACACCATCCAGCTCTACTGCCCATCTTCATAGGTTCATAGGTTCATACTAGGCTATCTGCCCTGGGGCAACTATAAGCCTAGCCCGATTCTGTATGGCTTACGCCACCCCTTGATTTGAGTATACTGTGCCCTTTTTAAGGTTTAGTTTACTGTGCCTCTGTCTAATAGTGACATGGGAGTAATCCCTGGGACAAACCTACGATCCCCCATCCACCTATCGAGATTCTTCTTGGAAGAGATTCAGTGAGGTGATATTTTCATGAGGAGCAAAATATGAATAAAAAACAACTGCAAAAAAATTATATATATATATATATATATATATATATATATATATATATATATATATATATATATATATATATATGTGTGTGTGTGTGTGTGTGTGGGTGACTTCTAACACTTTGCACCTGGGGCAGCTGTCTCCTTCAACCCACTCTGTCTGCTTCTCTGTTGTTCATGTGTTTTTTTATGTGTTTTGAAGAAGTGTCAAGTATAGATAGAGACAAAAACATTTAACCTACAGATTTTTTTTGTCTTCATTAAAGTGTTTGTTTTGCTTTAAATTGCATTTTTTTCTTTTTGTTTTGTTTTTATTTAAGTTTCATCAAAGTAACATAATAGACTGCAGATGGATATGACTGAGGAGGTGCTGTTTTATTCTATAATTTTCTTTATGTTTCTAGTTCTATCAAATCTGTTGAACCTAAAACGTAAATATCCTGAAAAAGAAGTGGAGATTGGGGATGTACGTGTTGAGTGATAACACTGACCTTGTATAATATCACAACAGCTGAGCAGTTAAACAAAGCATCCTGCTGATGGTGTATTAACCTGGTGATAACAGTCTCTTTATCTTATAAAAATAACTACTAAATATATGCTGCAGTAGCGTTGTCGCCTCACAGTTAGATGTCGCCTGTTCGATTCTCAGTTAGAGAGTCTTCTGTGTGGCGACATGCGTGAATGGGCGTTCCTTCATTGAAGGTTGTGCGTTAGGCCCAGCAAGCCAGCACGTAAAACTCTACTGCCAATCATTAGCGGACCGGAGTTCCGCTGTGGCGACCCCTAACCGGGAAAAGCCGAAAGACACACACACACACTAAATATAACCTGATGATCCTGCTTACTATATAGTAATCAATTGGTACTAATGTCCCTTACTTGGAATGCTATAGTTCTACAAACAGCATTTGCCCATTTTCTGATGACAGAGGAAATATCCTAGAGAGCAGGTATTCTTCTCCATATGCTACAATGTATTGTGGTTATCATCTGTCTTTCTGTTATGCCACATGTAAATTATTTTAAGCTGCAACTTTTGTCTCTTTGGTCTTTTTTATTTTTCTGTGTTTTTTCATGGGCCATAGAAAATCTAAACATGACTTTGCTATTAAAACAGATTATTTTGGAAATGAGATTTGCTGGTTGATTTTGTCTTATGTCTGATTTCAGACAGAAGAGACAGTTAAGAAAAGTACTACTGCTGCCTTATTTTTTGTTTTTCTGCTTATTTATACAGATTACCAAAATACAGGTCTATGTTATAACATCGAAGTTCGTAAACATCGAATGTTATAATATCAAACCCTAAACACCGAAATCTGAAAACATTGAACAATCAGAATAGCGAATTTTTTCCCAGGGAAAAAAATCGCTATTCCGAGAAACATACACACAACACAAACACACACAAAAAAACAGCAATCCACACACATACACTTAAAATCCTACACCTAAACCTAAACTAAACTTTACATACACTACTAGCTATCCACTTACCTTAACCCAACCCTAACCCTAAGGTCCGTCACTATCGCACACTCACCTCACCCGCGCCCTAACCCTAACTCACCTAACCCGCCCCCTAACCCTAACCTACACACAACTGCACACTTACCTGACCTACGCCCTAACCCAAACTCAGCTAACCCGCCCCTAACCCTAACATACACACAATTGCTCACTTACCTGCCCCACACCCTAACCCTAACGTCCACACAACCGCAGACTTACCTGACCCGCTCCCTAACCCTAACTCACCTAACCCGCCCCTAACCTACACACAATCGCACACTTACCTGAGCCCGACCCGTAACATTCCAACATATCGAAAGCTGAAAACAGTGAAACCACAGCAATGGCCCACCGAATTCTTTCCCTGGGAAAGAATTCAGTGTCCTGCACCTTCGCTGTTTTCAGCGTTCGACATTACAGGTTCGATATTATAACATTCGATCTTTGTAAAATTCAATGTTATAATATAGACCCCCAAAATACATAGTAAAATGCAATGTTGTCAGTGGAATAGAACTGGCTCTGCCTAAGACAATCTGATCCCGTGACATCAGTGGGGAAGCGGTAAATGAAGGGGAGGGGTTCAGCTTACTTTGCCTCTTCTGAGTAAAAATTCAGTATTACCACCCATAGTTTTTAATTTTTCTTTTTCATTCACTCTTTTGATTCTGCTGATTTCTGTTTATTCTTCCCCATGTCTCTGTCTTTCAAAACACTGCTTTTTTCTCATCTTCTTAGTTTTCTTCTTTTATACTTTCCACGTCTACTTTTTTGTTTGACTCATTGCTCCAGAAAAGATATACTGCCTACATCTTTGTTTTCCTCCTCCTCTTTCTTCCTCTCACAAACCTATGGACATTAAATATGAATATACTTCACTCTTCCATTATTTGCTCCATTTCACAACTGACATTAAATCTGAAATTTCCTTTCTAGATATACATAACTGAGTATGGAGGGTCCAGTGCTGGTTTGCCTTGAATTTTAAGTGCTGTTTAGATTATATTACGTGCTGCTGTCTACAAATAAGTATGACTAGTGCCCTTATGCCTGCATATTTGCTGAATAAAAATAGTGGTGGCATTTTTTTTATTAAAGTTCTTCATAACAGAAATAGAGGGAGACTGTGGCACAGACATTTTGTCCCTATATCCAAGTGAGGATCTGTGATGGCACTATCAGGAGAGGCTAGAGGCTTTATCTTTGTACTCAGCTTCCTATAGACCCCTTAGGGGCAATCTGTTCCATGCTTTTCTGGCCATTAGGGATCCAGCAGTTCAAGACCTCTTACATCTTCATAAATCAAGAGTGCAGTGAAGACTAGGACCTGAGACCTGAACCAGCTTCAGCAAATAAATCATGGAGGAGAGACACATTTAGCACAAAATGACTGAGTGCTGGCAAGATGTAAATGGCAACATGGAGTAGTTCCTTTGTATTTTCTATGATTCCATAATGCTATGATTCTATGAATCAAGATGGCAGAAGTTTCCTCTTAAAGAGAAAGAGGCAACATTGCTCAAGCATGACCCTGACCTTGCAATAAAAAATGGGTGGGGGAGGTGAATTCCACTTAATAAATAGTAGTATATTCAGTTATATACTTATTTTACTTCAAAGGTAGTTTACTTGACATTCTTTTATTCTGTAATCTGACGCCAATATATTATGAATTGTCACTAATTGTCTTTGATTATAATGCATTTGTTATGGATTCTGGAGTTAATAGGTTGAGAGCTATACACACCCCACCTCTAAACTTTGATTTGGGAGGTAAGGTGTTAGATCGTCATTGTTATTATGGATAGACCTAAAGGACACTTTTTACTCTCTCTCTCTCTCTCTCTCTCTGGTATACATGAGACTTTTGTATGACAAATCTTTTCCCAGCTAGAGCAAAGGTATAGCTGATTCTTTCTCATATATAGCTATGTAGTTGTAATCCAGAAGTGAGAATAGTCATATAAGTAAATGCTTTTTAGAGATGTAAAAAAGGGAACATTCTTGACTATGAAGTTTTTGCTGGCAGCTTTTTGTAATAGTTTGCAGTGGAGCGGGAGTAAGGGTATTTGCCCTTATCCTGCTGTTAAGCGATCGTGGAGTTAGCATATATAATCATCAGGTGGTGTAGGTGGGGTGAGTGTTGGTCCCCTCTACAGAAACATTACTTTTAATCCATGCAGTTTTCAATCATTTTAGATTTGCTCGTATATGTAAGTAGGAGATGGTAGGGGAGGGTGAAGGGTGGCTTGCCTCCCTGCAGAAACCTTGTTTAACTGTTTTGTGTGTTTTTTTTTTATTCACTTTAGATTTTCGAGTTTCCAAAAACTCAATCATATGGTCTACACCATATGGGTTTTGAGTTTTTGGTAACTCGATAATCTAAAGTGAACCCATATATTACATATATATAATGTGTATGCGTGTATATATATATATATATATATATATATATATATATGTGTGTGTGTGTGTGTGTGTGTGTGTGTGTATGTATATATATATATATATATATATATATATATATATATATATATATATATATATATATTTTTATATATATATATATATATATATATATATATATATATATATATGTATATATATACATAGATATATGTATGTGTATATATATATATATATATATATATATATATATATATGTATATATATATATATATATATATATATATATATATATATATATATATATATATATATGTGTGTGTGTTTAAAACAGTAAAGCAGTCAGCTCAGTAATGAGCACTAGGGGTATATCTCTTCCGTACCCTGGTGGAGCTTTAGTTTGAATGAGTTTGATCTGTCAAAATTTCAAAATTATGAAAAACAAAAAGATATTATTAGTTGTTAGCTAGCAAAGAGCACTGGGTGGCAATTGTGGTCCTCAGACTTTAGTTTGCTGAGTATAGAGCACATTTCAAGGTGTAGCAGGGAATTTTCACAGTCAGGGCAGGGCAGATTGTAAGGGTTTTCTATTTTACCTAGTCAAGGATTTCATTTGCTGTACTTGCTACTTGCCTAGTGGAAAAGCAAGTGTTTAAGACATGAGTCTGATCATATGGGGCAGGAATCCACATGTGCAGCAAATGTAGGGGCAGTTCAACATACAGATAATTTATACATGCATGTAGTACTTACATGTGGTATATGTGCGATATCGGTATTATTTTCCTACTGTATGGGGTACAGCTCCATCCGTCCCTCCACACTACTTCCCTTTACCTTTTGTTTTTCTTCTACTCATTTTTCCAGTGTCAGTCTTTACTAGTGTACGGACTTAGTTGTTTTTTTTTATTTTAGGAACATAATAGCTTCATTGGATGAGACTAAATGCCATTGGAAGGATATTGCTACATAGAAAGCCTTCTTTGAAGAGTTTTCTGTGGCAGGAGGTGATAGAATTGTCAAAGCTTCATCTCAGGAATCAAACTAAGAAGGTCAGAGATAGTGTGATGGCAGACAATCCAGAGGTAGTTCCCAGAAAGGGTACAACAGCCATGCTAGATTAATAGTAGTTGTCTGTTTATATCCAAGTTAATGAAACTAAATTGGTTTTAGGGGGAAGGGGAGGTACACATCCAGTCAGCTGATTATTATTTTGAAGAAGTCTGGCAGTTGGTGCAACAGATCATAGCTCTGAGCCTTTTCCTGTACCAAACAAGGTTTGAATCTTTACACTTTCATTTGACTCCTGTGTGAGCTTGAGCAAATTACTTAACCAGACAGTGCTTTGTGGAAATTGGAAATTTGAGCTAGGCTCTTTAATAGTCTCCTCCCAATGAACCTCTGGTGTCATTGAGGAAGAAACTTAGTGAGATAGTAGCTGAAAGAATGTAGGTTAGAAGCCAGCAGCAGGTTAGTTTAGATGACTACAGAGGTATCTGAGATGTGGATGGTCCAAGTGGTGTAACCCTTTCATAACTCCCATTGTCTTTCCTTATGGTGTGTGAGGGGACCATTGAACCAGTGAGACTAGGTAGTTGCTCCTAGGATTTAACTTGCAGAAGAAAAGTAGCTTCAATTGCAGCTTATTTCCTCATGTTTGTTAGGGAAAAGATTTGGTACGGTGAATATCTCCACATCTTCAATATAGTTGACATTGATAAGTTGTATGTATCGTGGTCATGGAAACCAATGACACCCTGGTTAAGATCCAGGTATCAGTGTTAGTCACAGAAGGAATTTCACTCTTCCTGAATGCAGTGCTAAATACGATTTTACAAAAGATGAGTTTGCACATCAGACACTCTTGGGACTTTTTAGACAAATTTAGAAATTTCAGTACATCCTCTGTCTTTGACTCTAAAAATAACTGCTTATTTACAGTCGACATCTGTTCTCTCTTTACTACTATACCACATGATACTGGGGTAGAATATGTCAGATTGTTTCTGAACAAGATATTCATTTTTACTGTACCTTATTGGAAGTTTTGTTAGACAACAACCATTTCATCTTTAATAATACATTTTATAAGCAAATAAAAGGAGTGGTTATGGGGTCAGTAGCAGTCCCAGCATTTGCCAAATGAGGTTTGGTAACAGACCAATTTGTCCAGGGACATCTTCAAAGGGAGTTAGATAGATGTTAGTGGGAACTAAGAGGGTAAAGGGAGATGAAAGGGTTAAATGGTAATGAGGGATGACTGAAGGGAAATGAGGTAAGGATAGGGAGGTGCTTAAGGGGTTTAGGCAAGTGTAACTGGGTAAGGAATCACATTTTCGCATAAACTTGCTAAGGTGAAATCGCGTCCGTGACGATCTGTAGGTATTATAGGAGTGCAGATAGGCCTGGGGTTACTGGTGATTGGTAGGCTGGTCAATGGTAGGCAACTGGTGAAGGTTATTATTGGAGGTGTGGTGGTCAATGTGGTTTTATTGTTGGGTTAAGTCCTTGTTTTGGTCGGTTCAGTGGTTTAGTCAGGCCCTCAGGGGAATAGAATTAGTATGTTGCCGCATACTTTAATTTTGCTTTGATTGTATACCGAGAGAAGTGCTGCTGTTGCAGACAGGGTTAACAGTTAGAGGTTAGATGTACTTTCTTGTCAAGCTGCATATTAAAATGGTATAATGTGTTTTGTGTGATGCATTTTAGAAGAGAAGGATAAATATCTTCAGTGGCTTGTGAACATAGCCATTCTTTGTATGCCAAGGTTGGATATCCAGGTTAAGAAACAAACTACTCACTGCACTGTGGTTTAAGTCTGCTCTGGTGTTTTGGTAGTTATCCCCAAAATTCATTAAGCATGTTTTGTAAATTGCTGACAGATGTATCTGTCTGGGTGGGGGCGGTGATTTCCTTTAGGCTTATAGGTGGTCTTTATCACGTAGTTTATACTGCAGTGACTTTTCGGGTAATTCAGCTGAAAACACAAGGCTATGTATTCATTGGACCCAGGAACCACTACAACCCTTCATTTTCAGTTTTCTCTGCCCCATGTACAAGTTGATATGAAAAAAAAAACCCACACAGCTGACGCTTTCAGGGTCTTTTCATGGGCTCTTACTAAGGTGGAGTAACGGCTGCTACTGCGCATGTGCAGTGCAGTGCTAATCGTCAGCCATGCCTAGGTAAGACCCGTTATTCCAACAACTTGCATTGCAGAATTTTAGCTTATTCAGCCAAATATGAGTCAACACTGCAGCTAAAAAACAAAGGTAGGGTATAGCTTAACCAGTTGTTTTGGTTTCGGACTTCCAACCATGCAGCAAATTCATGCTAATTCAAGACCTGTTGTTCTTGCAGCTTTCTGAGAACAGCATCTAAAGTTTGTGCCTCTTTCTATTGCATCTCACTTAGTGCATGTTTGCTTTTCTGGGAGTGAGTGGATATTTGCAAAGAAGAAAGGCAAGAAAAAAAGAAAAAAAAAAGCCTGCATTCGTTGTCCCATGGTGTCCGTCAGTTTTCCTGTTCGAGGACTGTGCGAGTGTGTTACAGGGATGTGGTGCCCTACACCTTGGGTTGAATCAGTGAGGTGGCTGGATGCATCCCTGTCATGCTTTGAGGTTGTGTAGTACTTCAACTATGTATATACAGGCACACTTGGCAGTCAGTCACTGCTCGGGCAGGTCAGGTGCTTCATGTCTTGCTTTAGTTTATCGGTTTGGGGCTGTTAGGCAGAATGGAAGATTGACATTCAAGTTGGTTGTACAGATACTGTCAACTAATTGGTATTCTATAGGTAGGCCTTTGCATGCTACACTGGTGTACCAATTATTGGCTTGGGGCTGAGTTTGTGAGTGTGGTCCCACTCCCTATTAAAAAAAAAAAGAGAGAGAGAGAGAGAGAGAGAGAGAGAGAGAAATGTCCCTTGTGAGCATCTGTGATGGAAATGTGAACAGTAGTTAGTCAACTTTTAATAAAGTTGCTCTGAGGCACTTTATTGATGAAGGAAACTGTGGAAGTAATCGGTTGTATAGGGAGGGATTTATGAAGATGTGTTAGAATTGGTTGATGCACACTTTTGTGTTTGGAGGTGTTGAGTTAGTCAGTCAAGGATCATATGGTCAGTTTGTTATATAGAAATGGTGACTTTGAAGGTCCAGTCTCAGAGGGTGGTCCATGGTCAGTCTCCTTCAGTTGGGAACAAAGGAGTGATTCAGGAACATTTGATTGGAGGGAGAAAGGTGATGCTTTGAGAGAGATCGGACTGGTTTGAATGCATAATTGTTGGTTTGGTTGTGCTGTTTTGCAGGCTGCATGGGGCTGATGTTTGTGCTCAGCTTTTGACTTGGAGGGTACTCGTCTTTCTGGCCTTGTCCAGAGATTTTGTTGTGTGGGTTTGGACCTATGCTCTTTGGCATGACCTCCCCTTTTTTTGGTTGGCCTGCTGTGGGTGTGTGGCTTTGCTTGTCCCTTGTCTTTGTTGTCATTCTCGTTTGGTGGTGGTGGTGAATGGAGGAGTTTGCCACTGCTTTAGGTTCTTGAGGAGAGTGTGCCTGAGGAGATTGTGCCTGTTTCATGGGTTGGCATTTCCTCATGAAGGTTTGTTGGCTGTGAATTCACAGGTGGCCATAGCTACTGTTAGGATGGTTAAGGCATGCATCTATGGGTGGTTGATTCCAAAGTTTGTGTGGAAAGGTCTACATGGCTTCAGCTTACTAGTTTACTTGTGCAGTTGTAGTAAACCCTAGTGGCTGGGGTGACAATTTGTGGTTTGCATATAATATAGGTGGCAAAAGGGACTCATCAGACAGAGCTGTCACTTTCAGCAATCTAGGGACACTTCATTAAAGGTTGTAGTTAGGAAATAATGATAGACACTTAAGTTTCAGACTTCATACCCTTCAGAAAATTCATGATAATGCATAACATGTTGTTTGATCCTCTTGTCAAAGTTTGTAAGCAGTACAGTTAAATTTGTCCCGTTTTGGTTTTGTTAGTTCTTGTTTTTAGAGGTAGTGGGTATGGCAAACATACTGTTGGATTAACAGCAGTTTCAACAAGACCTACTTTTCTCTACAGCAGTTTGTAAGTTGTCCAGTGGATCAGTTGCCTTCATGCATGGGCAGAGTGTGATTCTACAGGTTGGAAGGTTTGGATGTCCAGATTAGGGGAAAGGGGACACTCACTGGCTACAAATCATCTTTTGGGATCTGCTATTTACAGCATATGTACTTAATAGGTTGCAGGGTATGGGCGGAACCCTTCTGTAAACTCATTGCAACACTGGTTATCTATCAATGTTTTTAGTTATGGTTATCATGCACTTTTATTTGGAAGGTAATGTCTGCTGAGGTGGAGGTTGGATTGATGTGTGAGAAACAGTGCAGTAACAAGTTTTGCTTTATTTTGTCATAGTTTGAGAGTGTTTATGGGGGAGTTTGGGGTTTCCACTGGTGGGGAGGGGTTCAGGATCGTGGGTGATTATTAGGTTAAAGATGCTAAGGTTCTTCACAACCTAGACGAGTTTAGGTACGTAATATTCCTTATGCCAGAGTGTAGCATATGGAGTCTTTATTCCAGATAGACATGGGTCAATGTTGCTCTGTCCAAGAGGGACATAGGTGGAGTCGCAGGGGTGAACTGGTGGCTCAAGTTTTGTAATCGGCTGTATTAGCACAACTACGGACTGTTTTAATTTTCTTTTCACCTGATTATTGGTTAACAACTTTATCGAGGAAGCTCATAGGATTGTTAAAGAGTGATACTTTTATTTGTGGAATAGGCCTTTTAATGGAATGAATTTGTTTTATTTCACATATTTATCAGTTGTAGCTTTAATATGGGATGTATGGAGAAACTTTATGGGAGAACTTTGTTAAGGCATCTTAAGTTTCATTGGAGTTTCACACTCAGTAATTGTGAGTACATGTTATGCAGTTCATGAAAGAGCTATGGCCTTGCTGGTGCATAATGTCATTAAGAAGTTTTGTTTATGCTTGTGTGGAGGATTTACAGTTTTTTTTTTTTTGCAGATCACACTGAGGTCACAGATGGGGAGCTGCATAGTGTACAGTACTTGGTGGCCTGAAGGAATGTGGACTCAACAGGCAACAGAAGATGCTGTATAAATGTCAGCTGATGCAGCAGTATGAAAAGGAGGTCAGTTTTCCAGCAGTGGAGCTGAATATGGATTTGTCTGCTTGTGTTTCCCGTCCCTGCAGCTGCAAGGTAATGTTTTGTTTTGTTGATCTTGTGCACAGGGCATCAGAATTGAATTTATCACTGCATTATTGGTAACGGGGGGGGGGGTCTTCATCATTATGGGTCAGGTAAGTATATTACCATGGAAACATACCATTCAGGCAAGGGATGGGTATAATCATAGCAATAAATAATGGTTTACTTCTGTAGAAGGTATTAGGTGGATAAGTTGGCTGGGTATTGGTGATAAGTCCTCCAGTAAGGACTTGCTGGCTAGGCATATCCTTACCTACATAGGTATGTATCAGAGTGACTATACCTATATGTGTTGGAGTGAGGTTTAAGTAAAGATATTATTATATGAGGATGTTTCAATCCTGCTGTTAAGTTAGACAGATCAGAAAGTTTGCTGTCTTGTAGAGACAAAGGTCTCTAGGAATTAATGCATTCTTGCTGTTATGTACTTGTGGGTGGATCAGTTTTATGATATCATCTTCGGATCTTGATATGCATGAGGTGGTATATCCAGGGTCAGTTGTTTTGTAATTAGTGTGGTTGTATTCATGTCATTAATAAGAGGTTTGGTTCTGTTTTCATGCAGGTAGATATGAGGAGAGGCTTTATTAGACAAATGCTTCTTTAAGAAGGTAAATAGCAGTTGGTCATTAGTATATCTGTTGGGTGATCAAGAGGTGGCAGTTTGGAATGATGGCATGTCTCTAATCTTGTTTGACCTGGGGACATTGTGCATTTTCAGGTTAGGTGGCATATGGTGTGTGTGTTTACATGGTTTGGGTTTACTGTTTGTGGTATTTGGGGTAGTATAGTCCCATACGCTGGAATAAACTACCTAGTATCTATATCAAACAAACTCCTCATTAGCACTTTTCAAGAAAAATCTTGATGATTGGATGGGAAATAGGAAATTCACCCCGGGATCACCTCTGTGGCTCTGCTCGACAGTGGCACAGGAAAATAATTTTCTTGGGTGACAGAAGCCAGGGTACCTTTTTGGCTGGGCTTGTATAGGCCCCAGGGCCGATAGCCTAGTACCTACCTATGAACCTATGAACCTATAGCTAAAAGGCTATAATGGGGTTTAAATGTTTTATTGCTTATAATGGGTATTTGGTGTGATGGCAAGATAGCTACTAAAGGGAAATTTTAAAGAGACCTCAGGTGGTTGTGATATTCCTTGGCCAGTAAAATGGGGTGGCAATTTGATGTGTTAGTAGGCATTTCTTTTTGCTTGGTTTCAATTGGCAGTGGGATTAGTGTTTGGTTGTCTAGTTGGCTAGTAATGATCCGAGAATCATTACGAAGCTACTATGGGTATGGTAGCTGGGTAACTGAATATTTCATTCATATACAGTGGGCATGCTATTCTATGGTTTGTTACTTTAACATTGGAGAGGTTTCAGTGGTTTGCTTTCAGTGGGTTAGGCAACTGGCTATTTTGTTATTTATGTGATGGGGATTTGAGAGGCTAAGGCATGGACACAGTTTAGTTAGGCAGGATGGGTGCACCAAATGATGTTTGGCTTAACTACTTTTAATGTCGGTTAGGTTGTTGGAAGTTTGACCAGAGAGAGGGGGAACAGCCTGTTATAGAAAACAGTAAGGCCATTTATTACAACAGGTTTGTCAAAGACCTGTTTTTTTGTAATAGAAGGGTCTATAAGTGATTGTACAACTATTATCAATATTTTGAACATAGAGTCTGAATTTTTAAAGTTTACATTTTATTTTTATTTTTTTTATTTTACATTTGTTGACCAGGAAAGTCCGACTCGAACGAGGTCCATTTACAGCAGAGGCCCATGGAGAAATGCTCCACATTAGTTAAACAATAATTGCAAAAAGTCATAAAACAAACAAAAATCACACAAGAAATAATATATATCTACAATGGACATTAGGAGAAAGAGGAACAAAATCCAACTTATTAGATGTCACTATTAGTTGGAATGAAGAAGTAAAACAGTTTGACAGTAGTATTCACAGAAAAAAATAATTTTCAAACAATTGCTTGCACTATAAGAGTCACCACCCACAACTTATAAAGAAAAATGTTCCAGGGGACAGTATATAAGAGCATCCAGGATAACCACTGAAGAAACCAAACTTAGCTAAGAACTGGAATTTATTACTTGTTTAATTATGATGAAAGGATATAAAAGGGATTCATTGTTACAGATTGAGAAGGAAATTAAGTCTAAAAGAGGTACTTTGTTTCCCCCTACTTTAAGAAAATCTTTTAAAAAGTATGTTCATCAGGAATAAATTTGAAAATTGATAGGAGCATAGCCTGTAGTTTGCATATGACATGAGACAGTCAGGCTATTCGTACTATTATTAGTAACAACTGGAAGGTAATAGTGAACTCTTTAAAGTTATAGGTGAATTTCCTAATTCTGTCTACAAAAATACCTTTAATTCGAAGTCCTTATTACAGAAAGACAATACCAGGAGTTCCCCTTTATCAAATTTATCAGTAAAAAAATAAGGGGATGCATAAATATGGGGGATGTACTATATGTTGATATATATTAGAAGGACCTTATATTTTTTGAGCATTTACAATATGTTATCCCTGTTCCCAATAGATTTAATTGTAATTGTAAGGGATTAGTGTATATAAGTGTTTGTTCAGGCTGTAATGCCTATTATATAGGTATGACTGTAAGATGTCTACAAGACAGAAATAAGGAACATATATATCCTGTCAAAAATAGAGGTGAAAAGAATGCACTTTATAAGCATACTAAGGATTGCGAGAAATACAAAAGATTTCTATTTTCTATATTAGAACAAGTACCCACAGATTTGAGAGGTGGGAATTATAAGAACAAAGTAGAACAAAATGAAACAATGTGGCAATTAAAACTGGGGGCTAACAGAATTTTGGGGCTAAATGATGTTATTAATATCAAATGCTTCCTAAAAGAGAGAAGATTAAAATATTAAAGTGATTGCTTTATAATTATGTAAGTTATTGTATATTTTGCTTTAATTCATTCTCCTTTGCTGGTTATAAAAGAACATAATGAGTTTTTAATTTATGTAAACATTCTGTATTTTTATTTAAATTTAAGTGAGGTTAATTGTTTACATAATAGTCTTATTATTTGCCGATAGGTTATTGCTTGTTTTTGGTTAATTTTTGTATAAAATTATTTCAAGGTTTTAACAAATTCATTCTGGTGAAGTCATTCATGATGAAAGCAGAGATTAAACAAGAAATGCACTAATTCTTGAGTTGTTTTTCATTGCAGTAAAGTGGTTTTATTTTTATATTAGTCATTTTAGGCTAGAGGTGAATATGCAGGTGCATAGCTAAAACCTGGAATGATTCTGGAACAATTAGGTTGTAGGTTTTGTACATTTCATGATGGTATTTTTTGAGGGCACCATATCAGGCATTGCCATTATTAACTTTTTTGTTGCATCAGACTTGAAGGCTTGGAGGAGTCATCATGGCTCTGGTATCATCAGAGGTTTTGCAAACTGAGCACAGCTGACAATTCACTGGTGGGAGGGGAATCATACTGACGTTCATTTAGATGGTAGGATTGATAGGAGGAAGTTGGCTGCCATAATGAGTAATGATGAGTTGTGGGAAATAAACAAAGTTGGTCGTTCATTACAAATAAGTGTGCCTAGCTTGCATGTAGAGTTACATCTGTTCACACTGCAGGGGTACTCCTCTGACTGCGAGATGCTGAACCAGAGAAGGGGTACGTTGTGGAAAGTGGATCATGGGTCATCTTCAGAGTTGGGGTGGTAGGGTGCTTCTTTCTAGCTACAAGAGGTAGGGATGCATTTTTGTGGCACTTGAGGGGGCATTTCCTTTCAAGGCTTTTACCAGAAATAGTGTAATGCATTCACCTGTTAAACTAGACATGGTATGCAAATTGTCAACAAATTATTCTGTCAGGCAGCAGAATAGCTTTTTGAGGGCATTATGAGAGAATTAAAAAATAACATTAGAGGCTAAAGAAGGAGGCCCATGTAAAAAACACAAGATCAGATGAAGCTAAACAATGAATTGTCAAGGAAATGTTGGACAAAAACATGAGTATTTGGAGGATATCAGGCCCATTTGGGGCCCCACATTGAGCTCTACAGGATTTATATGTTGGGAGTGTTGCCCAAAAAGAAACAGGGCAATTACTGTAGGATATTTCAGTGAATTATAACATTAGTGTGCAGTATGACAGGGTGCAGTATACAGCCTTGTATGATTCAGTTACGATTACCATGCAGTTTGTTGATCTATGCCTGTTAAAGCTTGATGCAGAGACAGCTTTTGTCTGCTGCCATTTAAGTAAAGGGCTAGCATTTGTTGGTTATAAGGCAATGCCTATGGGCTGTGTCATGGAATGTGCCACTTTCAGAAATTCTGTCCAGCTCTTTACTGGTGAGGGCAGCAAAGATCAAAAGGTAGTTCACTGCCTGGATGATTTTCTTAATTGTGGGGGATTGCTGTCTAAAAGCTAACGAAGCCATGATCTTGATTTATGCCAAGAAGTGAGTGCACCATTGGCACATGACAAGATAGAAGGGCCTCCCAAATTTTTGATATTCCTGGGTTTGGAGGCTGACATGGCACCTTTGCCACATGTGCTGCTGCAAGTTAAGCTGAAAGTGATAATCAAGGAATTTTTGAAGGTTATGAAGGTGACGGTTGTGTAGTTGATAGAATTTCTCCAGCTACTCAACTTTGACTGCAGCACATTTGCTCATAAGATGCACCAAACACCATACAGTATTATCAAATGAGTGAAAAATAGAAAAATGGTCTCAATTTGTGGGCTTTCTTCTTGCTGTTTTTAATGGGGTAACCATATGACAAGATAAAATAGTTTCATCAGATACTCTGCAGCCATACAGTAATGCATTGGATGGTCATGGCATGGAATCTAATTTCAAACAGTGATGGTTTTCCACCCCCTGGGTTGCCAGTTGGTCTCAAAACAACTAAATCCGTTTTACTTTCATGCAGCTCATACCCATTTGAATGACAGTTATTGTTTGGCAGGATGAAATGAGCAAATATTTCACTCTTATTATCAGGCAGTGGTGAAGGTACTGACTAATAAGTCTTCCAGATCAAGATCAGTACAGTTATTACTTAGGTTGTCACTTCTGCATAGCCTTAGGTAAACTCATTTTTTACTGCTCAGTCTGTACCAGGTCAAGCTAATATTTTCTTTGATATACTTTTTTAAATTCTTACTGAGGGAGGACTGGAGAAGTCTTGATCAGTCCAGCTTGTGGAACATTCCATAGTGACACGTTGGGGTAAAGGAGAAGTGGACAAGACAATCGGGGTCCAGCAAGAGGTTCTGAGTTTATCAGCTTAGTGGATAGGGTTGAAGGATATTAAGTATTGCTTTGTTGTCAGACTATTGAAAGGTTGGGACAGAAGCCTCCCATGTAACACATAGGGGTCCAATGGGAAGACTTTATTGTTGGCTATAGACAGTCTATATAGATCAGTTTCACCATGGCGGGATTTAGTAAACAACAGGTCCACAACATGAACATTCCTAAAGGCTTGAGGATGATTTCAGTTCAAAATAAACCAATCTTTCTTTTTATTTTTATTTTTTGTGCTGATTTTATGTCTCCACTCAGGGCCTTGGTACTGCAGTGCATTCATAGTATAATGTTGAATTATGCCACATATGTCCTGTGGCAGCATTATTTAATGTGGTTGTACACAGTTGCTTTTCAGATCATTGAAGCCATAACGGGTTTGAGGTGGGGAGATGTTAGTGTAGTTGATGCTGCAGAATTACTGTGGCTTGTCCAAGACAGATCAAAAAAGGAAGGGCACCAGATGATACTGGATAAGATGTCTTCACCAATACTTTGTCTACTAAGGTGGATAATTATGTGGAGGGCCCTATCATCCTGTATGGGTATGATTGAGTTGGTATTTCTGTTTCTTGGATGAATGCTTATGGTCTCTAAGACACTGGAGAGCTTGTTACAGTGTGCCTTTGCTATTATGGCTTGTTGGGACAATCTTAGTTGTTCCATTCATTTAAAATAGGGAGAACTTCTGATTTAGACATGGTGGGATAGTCAGTGGAGGTGATTAAAGGATGGACAAAGTGTTATCCAAAGTCTTTCTGAGTTACATAAGGTAGTATTTTCAGACTAGTAAAAAAGGAGTTCACAGGTTTAAAAGTTTATAGGTTAGTCCTAAGATACATGCCTTTGCAGGCCATTTTAAGCCTAATCAGTTATCCACTTGGTGCTTAAAATTAGCATATCCTGTTGGAGTTAGTCACTTAACCGTTTCCAAGATCAATAATCATATATTCCTCTAGTGATAATTGCTAGGTCAAAACCTACATATTTGGAGGGGACCCATTAATTGGAATAAAGTATTTAGGAGCCACATCTGTCCATTAGTAGTATAGGGGGAGTCCTGGGGTACATATCCTATTTCCCATTTATTGATATAAGTTACACTTGAATGTTGCTAGGAATGAACTTTGTTCTCTGTGAATGGGGAGTGTGTTCCAGACCAATTGCATCCTCTGTGAGATACATCTGTCCCTCCAAACTGTTCTGTTAACATTACAGAAGAGGTTCAGGTCTCTGGATTTAGTATTTCAGGTATTATTTGACTTGCAAATGAAAGGTAAGTCCATCAATAATGGGTTGAAGGATGTCTTGCGTGCTAGACACAAGTCCCCTCTGAGTGGTCTGTAAGAGACCAAATATAGTGATTGGGCTTTGAAGCTGTACATGAAGGACATATTGTTTAGGCCTTGTATCCCTTTTGTAAGGTATCTCTGCCAATGTTCCAGTTGTTGCATGTGCCTGGATAGATACATTGCAAAAAGGGTGTTATACTCAATGTTTGGTCTAATGACGGCTAAGTAAAGATGGAAGATGACATCCCTGGATCTAGACATAATCCCCTTGTTGATGACCTGTGCAATATAGAAGGACTTCCTTAATTCAGTGGATACATGCTGGTCAGAAGTTAGGTCACTGTCCACATAAGACGAAAGAGAAAGTAGGGGAACAGGCTACACAGGCAACAAAAGCATATGTGGTCTAGTGGGCAGTCACAGTGGAGTCATCCTCCCTTTTTACTTCCACCTTTTCCTTCCATGCGCCAGTAAAAAGGTTTATGACTAGTGAAGTGAGCTGTCTGGAATGCTGTGTCAGGTGAGTCTGAGATAGTTATTCAAGTAAGCATTGATGGTACACTGCTCATGTTCAGGATTATGAACTGTCATGCTGTGTGGTGATATCTCTTCATGATACAGAGGAGGCCATTACTATGGTCATGGTTTTAACTCACAAGTGTTTACACGGATGTTGGTAATTATCATTTAATTGCAGATGTTCTAATTAGTTTTCAACAAACTTGGTCATAGTGAATATGGTGAATAATGTGTGTTTTATGGTGGTTTTGGAAACGGACACTGTAGAAAAAAGGAGTTTGCTGTGCATATGCATTTGTTTACAGAGCTGCATATCCAAAAAAGGATTGATGGTGATTTCAGCAGGATGGACAGGGGTGTCTAGATTTAAACGGGGAAGGAAGGGAGGAAGAGGGGCCTTTCAGTTTCAGTGGGAGAGTGTTGAACCCCCCCCCCCCCACAAACACACACACACACACTAACATGAAAAAAATGAATTGAAGTTGGTGGAGCAAGCTGTTTGGAAGTTTGATATGGTTATTCGAGTGGGCATTGATGATATGTTTTTCAGGTCCAGGGTTTTGGGCAGGCTGATGGTGTAGGCCATCTGTCACACTGCAGTGTTGTTTGTTCAACATACAGTGGAGACATAGTATGAGGCTGTTATTGCAGTCATGGTTTTAACTAACAAAAGTTTGCACTGATGGTGATATAATTTACTCACAGCTGCTATGCCTTATTTTCAATAAACATGGTCACATTGTTTATGATTCTTAATGTGTGATTTGTGGGTGGTTGTGAAGCAACGAGAGGGAACAAGTGAAAATTACTATGTTTGTCATTGCTGACAACTGTGAAAAGTCTTCACTGCATCGACAGTACAGATTAGTTGAACACTTTATATGGAAAGGCAGAAATTACCTTCAAATTAAAAATGTGCCCTCGGCCTTTCAGTACTTTGACTGAGTATGAAAGATTACTCTGTGTCACAAACTATTAAAATGCTGTTTAAAGTGAATGTGAGTAGTATTTCTGTTTCAACTTTGTTTCAACATAATCACAGAAAAATGAAACTACTGCAGATACTTAGGAGAATATTTCACATCTTACAAGCTCTGCATGTCGCATGTGAGACAGAAGATCACATTTAATGAGATGCTCGGAGAGACACGTAGAAAGCTTTGCCTTATTAATGCATAATTTTAGAGGAGCTGAACAGATTGCCTTTTTGTTAAACATAACTATTTTTCTAACTGAATTTGATTTTTAGTGCTGCTTGCAAGATTAGTAATAGACTCATTACAGAGATGGAAGGTAAGCGACGTGTGATTGTTATGTGCACCAAAGACTTTCACAGTACCTGCAACTAGAGGAACATAAGACAGCAAAGCATTTCCATGAAACACAGATAGATGTAGACATAGAAGCAAGTGTATCAAAATGTCAATGTTCATAAACTTAAGAACTTCACAATCACAAAAATGGGAGAAAGAAAAAAACACCAGCATATTCATTCAACCCATAAGACAAATGGTTAAATTTAAGAAATGATGCCTTACCTAAGAAAAAAGATTTTATGTAATATATATATATATATATATATATATATATATATATATATATATATATATATATATATATATGTATCAGTGACTTTTTGAAGTGAACCTTGATAAGTTAATAACTGTACCTTAAGCACTGACCATAAGGTGTATGGTTAACTGGACCTACCCTGACAAATCAAGACAGATGCAACCATATCTAATAATTCTCCTCAGGGCTCAGACAATATAATTTTATTCCTACTGTGGGCATCTGAGTATACAATCTAAAAACCTCGAGCACAAGGCAACAATAGACAAAGCATGATGAGACAAAGGCATAAACAAACGTAACAAGGTCTTAGTGCAGACTACATTATAAAACAAAGGAAAAGTGATGTTTAAGTATTATTTGCTAGTATGACCTTAGCTGGCAACAGCAGAAAACATTAGACGTTGAGGTGGTACTATTACTGAGAGAAGCTAATAGCTATTACAATGAATTGCAAATGATTGGTAGCTCTCTTTTCTGGCAGAGATGAATACTAGTAAGAAACCAGGGCTAATAAGGGAAGGAGAAGATACACCAAGGAATGAACAGCATTAGGTGGAACCACAAATGAAGAAAAACAGGAATATTAGTAGATCTGTTAGGTTCATGGGCATATATTATGCTAATGACCACTGGGGTTTTTATAAGCTTAGCCATGCAACTCAAAGTTATTCCACACGTTATTGAGCCATAGAGGTTATTTTAAAGGGTGCATGATAGCTAGGCCTTGATTTAATGGCTACCTCTGTCCATCATAGACATAGGTGTCATAATATAGGTGAATTTTTGTTTACCCATCTGCAGGCCTATGTTACAGTTGAATATGGTTAGGGAAGAGCTCTGCTTCACATGGATGGGAAGCTTAGTCCAGAGAATGGGAATTCCCTGAGATACATATCTGCCCATCCAACATGTCCTATTTAGATTGCAAGTAAAGTCTGAATCTTTATATCTAGTAGTTTGGATGTGGTTCATTTTAAGGATATGAAAAAGGTACATCAGAGTGGAATCCAAGGATGGCTTGTATGTCTCTCAGCAGTCTGTAGGAAACATAGTATATAGACAGGGCATTGAGGTGATCTGCATAGGACATTGTACTTACCTCCTGTTGTCTTTTTGTGGGAAACCTCTGCGGACATTCCAGTTGCTGTATGTGTCTGGTCTGGTATGTACTGAAGGGGGCATTATACTCACTGACGGGTCTGATGTGGGCAAGTACAGTGGTACAAAGATTTAACTGACCTAAATGTCATGCCGTTATAAATGAGTGACACAGAATGACACTTTTTAGACACATTTCGGTTGAAAGTTAGGTCACTACCTAAATGACTCCCCAAATACATGACTGCTATGAGTACATTTAGGGTATTCTTTATCAATGAGGTAGTTTCCTTGAGTGGCCAACATCCCAAGGGGCACTATTATATTGCTGGTATTTGCATTTTTGTTCTATTTCTTGGCACTGGGTTTTAAGCCTTAGCTTTGGCACTAGTCATTTTTCTGTTTTAGGTCTTCCTATAAGATATTAGTGTCTTGAAGGGTTTCTATGATTGCTGTTACCTTGCAATCATTTGCAGACTTGATAAGCCAGATGTCCTTGACATTAGCCTTGACTTCTGAAAAATAAATGTCAAAGAGGAGCAGACCCTGCACAGTGTCCCATGGGACTCCACTCTTGACTGGTCTCTTTGTGGAGGAGAACAATTTTGCATTAATTGTGAAAATATGCTAATTATAAACCAGAATATGTAGAATATTAAAACACAGTACAAACTAGGCTGAAGAAATTACTTTAGGAGCATACATTTGGGAAAAAAAAAATATATATATATATATATATATATTTTTTTTTTTTTTTTTGCAAGTCTGTTGACTAGCTTTCAGGCCTTTCAAAATAGAAGCTGACAGCAATATAACAAGATAAGGGACAGAGGGTTAAGGAGTACTATAGAGGCAAATAATCCCACTGCTCAGAAATTAAGAGGAAGAGTCGTAACCAGCCTGCCAGCTGTGCAGCGAGTCATTAGAATTAACATTAAAAAAATAATGTGGTGGATTCAGTGTTGGGTGGATAACCTCATGGTTACAAGGTGGGAGTGGTACTTTGCAAACTGAGGAAGAACTTACTGCAGCATAAAAGATAAAACATCTATAGGGAGATGAGTGCAAAATGCAGCCATAAATGCAAAACTTTCCTACACTAGAAAGAAGAACATTTGTGGGAGTAGAAATCAGAATCTTGTTAATGAGAAGTAACTTAAGGAGGATGAAATATTTAACAATGGCACTATTTTTTATATCAATAGTACATAATATTGTGGTGTGTGTGTGTGTGTGTGTGTGTGTGTGTGTGTGTGTGTGTGTGTGTGTGTGTGTGTGTGTGTGTGTGTGTGTGTGAGACTGCATGTGATGATGTCCATGTTCACTCATATATGTCTTTGCACACTAACACATGGAAAGGAAGGACACTGTTGGTGTTTTAAAAGATAGTACTAGAGAATACATGTAAATGGTAAAATAGAAAATCGTCAGAACTTTCTTAGCAGCTGCAGCAGATAGGCAAAACTATATAACGACTAAATAGTATAAAATAACCTATTTCATGGACTGAAATGAAAAAGAAAGCACACACATAGTAGATAGTCTAAGGGAACTGACTATATGGAGTGATATAACACAAACACACACACACACACACACACACACACACACACACACACACACACACACACACACACACACATTGAAAATTGTTAGTCTAACTTACAAAACCAAGGGAATTTCCAGTAAAGTGCATGCACCAAAAACTAAATAACCAAAACTCTGTGCACAGAGCATGAACTGAAAATGTAAATCAAAAAATAAGCAGCCTCCAAAAAGTCACCAAAATAAAGTTTGTTAGCAAGTTACTTTCGTTGAGCCATAGCTTTTGTCCATAAAATACAATTGTACTTCATCAGAACAAAAATATATGCAAATGCCAGGAAATTTAAAAACTCTTACAAAGATCCTATGATCAGTAAGACCAATCCAAAACTAAAATCAGTTAGAAGTAGTACACAGTTAATTAAACCCAAGAAACTGAACCAAGCTGCCTACTTTTCTTAAAGAAATAGATATACATCAGTTACAAATAGCTAACAGTCAATAACTACCATAAGTCATTTCTTGAAAAATACACCCCCAGATTTACTAATCTTCCATGCAGGACTAGCTTAGTCCTGCATGGAAGCGGTCATTTAGGAGCAGGATGGCAGCGCACCATGCATATTAATGAAGGCACGCAGCCTGAGCTCCAAATCCTACATGGAGCATGTAAGAGTGCAGGGGGCATGTCTGAGAGTAGAGCTTTCAGAATATACATGCCACCGCAATGAAGAACAGCAGAAAGGCCAAAAGAATGAGCAAGACCACTCATAGGTGTCTGCATACTCCTAGCTGCATACCCCTAGCAGCATACCCCATGTGTACAACAGTAAATACAAAGAAAATAAACATACCATTTTTTTTTATGAATCTGATTAAAGCTAACCATAGGTGCACGGGTTTGCTCATCACTTAGCTATGGTTAGTGCAGCTTAAATGGCTGAAGAGGATAACAAGAAAGATATATGCAAATGAAGCAGCATAGGAATAGTGTAGTGGGCAGAGCATTTGCCTTCTGAGCAGGCACTCCCGGATTGAATCCCACTGCAGCACACTACATTTTCCATGTCAAATCACATTATGATCAATATTTTAGTTGCATAATCTACTAAATAACATATATTTGTGAACTGGAGTATTGCATTAGATGCAGATGTGAGGTGTCAGTGTCATAATGTTGCAAAGTTCACAGATAATCGTATGTGCCCCATACAGTATATGTACAGAGGGATCATGAATACAAATGGAATGTAAAATGTGTAATGAATGATGACACCATACAGCTTCCTAATTCCCGACCTTCCCAAAAACCATTAGACATTACTGTCTAAATCAGTGCAGTGGTAAGTGGGAGCAAGCGCTACTACGCAAGTGTAAGCACTATTAATCAGTAGTAAGCATATGTAAGCACTAGTAAGCGGGTTTAAGCCCTTTTGCATGGGGGTAAGTTATGAGCATACAGGTTAAGCAATATTGAAGCTAACTCTATGTAAGCATAATTAATCAGAGGTTAGCATTGCTTACCTTCACACAAACCCACACAAACCCGCTTACAAGTGCTTAAAAGTGCCTTAATCACTCTGTATCCAACAGCTGCTATTCTGCCCAGCAACAAAATAAACAGCCTTGCAGGGCTTGAACCCAGGACCCTATACTCTATAGTCAGAGTAGTTAACCACCAAGCCATCACAGCAGTACATAAGAATGAGGTACCACCAAGCAAATCCTCACTATAGTAAAATCAAACTGAACATGTGAAAGGAATCACTATACAGTCAAATGTTCTATAACCCACTACATAACAGAAATATGTGAAGTGGAGTACTGAAGTGCACCCCAGATGTGAGGTGTAAATGTAATAGAGTGTTGAAGTCCCCTACTAAACACAAGGACCCCATACAGTGTACATACGTATGAATCATGGATCCTAGACATATATATAAGATGTAGTGAATAATAAATCAAAGCCAAAAAGCAAATATAATGCAAAGTCAAATTTAAGCAATGCTAAGCATTGCACAGGCCAGCTCAGGAGGTGTAAGCAATGTTTAGGCCAGATAACTCAATGTGCCCAGTGGTATACTCCTTTAAACAATGCCAGCTTTAGGTAAGCAGGTTTGCCCATAGCTTAGCCTTTTCAAAACCGGCCAGTCATGGCAAAGTGTGGGAATTCAGCTCTACTTAAACCCAGCAGGTGGGAATGCATCTCATAACTGGTTGTAGCTTCCACTTGCTGGCATCATGGCAGAAAAGGGAGAGGGAGTGCACTTCTGGGTGCAGTGCTGGGGCATCCAGGAGTCCAGAGTCATGGCAGGACTCCTTGTCAAAGACCATGAGCAGAGACTGCTGCAGGGCCACTACCAGGGTTCCCAATATAAGGCAGAAGCCTGGGATCATCTCCCTGTGACCTCACCAGTGCCACTGGCATACCTCCAACTGGTGAGCAGGTCAGGCATCACTATGGCGACCTGAAGCGGCATAAGGAAACCTCTTGGAGCAGTGGATCCAAGAGGCTAGGATGGTAGGGGCTGTCCCAGCTGTGTGTAAGCATCACTCCACTACATGTGTAATAATTGCCAGCTCATGTATATTATGTATAGGTATGGCTAAATATTCCTCTTATGTCCTTCACAGTGGCAAATGAGTGGGCTGTGAACCAGGAAGCCCATGGCTTTTGCCAGGAGAGGTTGCGATGCGAGGCAGGTCAGCAATACTCTTGCATTTACTGTCATAGTAAATAAATCTAAAAACATTAGTAAGGTAATTGCTAGTATAAAACCTGTATTGTTTAAAGCAAGTACATCATACACTGGGGAATATGGCAGGATGAGTCTCATATAGTTTGTATGTAAATAAAAGCATAATAGCCTGACAGTAAAGGTCTAACTGCAGGACTGCATGTATATACTCTAGTATCATATGGTAATGTAGATTTGCAATCACTTTATAGTACTGTTGTATTAAGCACTGTTACCCACACTGTACAACATAAATAAAATGTGTAGGAATGTCTGTATATGAATGGTGTAATCCCCAAAGATCATTTAGTACAACTGAAAGACACATAGACAGAAAACAGTGAAAAGCCAGAGAAAATCCAAATAGAACACACAACTGAGATGTGAATTGTTGTATTTTTAGCACACACAGTCATGGTTCGAAGCCTGGCAGTGGTAGTAGTCTGCATACAGAATCAGACAGTACAGATATGTCCAGAATGTCCAGTAAAGTGGTCCATAGCTGCTGCCTGTCACCCTGTCCCCCTGGGAAATCAGTGGAATGATCCCAGACGTATAGGCAGCAAACAGGAAATACAACTGATTGACACACATCTATGAGAACAAAGCTGGCACACTAGCAACTCCACAAAATCTTATGAGAGTATTAAGCCATGTATGTCCCATTTATACCCACATGTTGTCAAACTGTGACCAGAGTGTGTACAGTAACAGAGTGAGATGTATGTGCATAATAGTAATGTGGAATCCAGTAATATGTGTGGCAACATTCAGGTAGTGCTAACAAGCATTGCTCCCACAGGTCTGTCAGATATGAACACTGTGCCCAGAAATAAAAGAATGATACCCTGTACTTGTACTGTTTATTTTGGTATTGTATGGCATTGTAATGGATGCAGTTGCTCTGAATAATAAGGTATTACTCATCACTGTCACCCACACTGTCCTACAAAATATAACTATCTAGGAAATACTGTATAAGAGTGTTATTATACAAGGTCAGAATGCAAAACCACAGGAGAATTATAAGACAGAAACCGAATAGGAGATATACAGCAATATCTATATAGCACACACAACTGTGATGGACAGTGTTTTAGTTTTAGCAGACACAGCCATGGTCTGAATCCTGGAAGTCGAAGTAGGCTGCATAAAGAATCATACCCCATAACTGTACAGATAAGACCAGAATGTCCATTATATGGACTCATATCTGCTGCCTGTGCCCCTGTCCCCCTGGGAAATCAGTGGGATGATCCCAGATGTTTAGACAGCGAACAGGGAATACAACTGATTGTCACGCATCTATGAGAACAAACCTGTTACTGTAGCAACTCCTGAAACTGTTATGAGAGTAATAAGCCAAGTATGTCCTATCTACACCCCCATGTTGTCAAATTGTGACCAGAGTGTGTACAGTAACAGAGTGAGATGTATGCGCATAATACTAATATGTAATCTGGTACTTTGTGTGGCAACATTCAGGTAGTGCTAACAAACATTGCTCCCACAGGTACGTTAGATACAAACACTGTGCCAAGAAATAAAAATAAGGTATCACTGATCACTGTCACCCACACTGTGCTACATAATATAACTGTGTAAGAAAGCCTATATAAGAGTGCTGTAAGTCACTAAGGGTTAAAGAGGGCAATAGTCTAGATATGTCCCGGTTCACCTGCATGTGGCCAAGACATGGCTAGAGTCTGTACAAAAAGAGATGGACAGGTAAGTGCACAACATAACCTGGAATCTGGGAGTATGTGTAGAAACAGTTCGTTAGTGTTAACAAACATTTCCTCTACAGGTATAGCAGGTAAGAGGTGTATAATGCAGGTAAAACCAGTTAATGTATAAAGAAGACGATAACCATATCGCTGTCCAAACTAAGGCAATAGGGTAGTGTAGTAATACTTGTAAGGTACAGATAACAACATTGACTAGGAAAGTAACATGAACTACAGGAATATACTAGTTGTTAATTGACATCATTCTCTCCCCCACATTATCTCCAACAATAAACTAAATGCCCACCTCAACTGGTATGTGATGACTTCACTGTTCTGTTGGGACATTTGTCCTATTGGCTGATAATTATTTAAATCTGTTTCCATGCATGTGCTATGTTGAAATACTCCAACATTGGTGACATGGTGCCATCAATGTACCTGCATGCTGTTGTTATTACCACTGTGGTCCCATATATGCTTGTGTTCCATTTGCTATGCAACTGTTCCGTATCTGGTGTCTAGGTTAATGGGAATATCTATGCATGCTGTTATACCTAACCCTGGAATGTGTTGACTATTACTAACCCACATATGTTGACACACCATAAACACCATAGCATTTATGGGAATGCGGGTCCCAGTGGACCCACCTATTCCACCTCAGCTGGCCATGGCACCAGGCACCAGCACATCTGGGGCCCAACCCAGAATCTCCTCTTCCATTGGTCCTGCAACACCTTCGGATTGAACTGCCTCAAGGGATGGGTCTTGCCCCCCCCCCCGGGAGCGGGTGCAGACAGGAAGCTGTAACCTGTCACCAGGTCCAAGTTGTGGTGTGTAGAGAGCTCAGTCAGCAGTTTGGAGATCTTCTACACCAGCTCAAGGGCAGTGTGTTGTGACCAGAGGATTGGCCTGGCTCTCCGACTCAGCCCCCAGCACAGCCACCTTCGTGGCCATGAAGGTGAATGGTGACTGCCCATGGGTGGGGATGTCAGTCCCACTATTTCCACTAGGGGGCTCATGGGCTTCCGATTTCCCAACACCCTCCCTGTCAAGGTGTTTATCCCCACATGTGTCATATACCGCCCCTGTCTTATCTGTTAACCTACCCAACCTACCTCCCCAAATATACCTACTATCCCTCCCCAACATCCCACTCTCACCTGAAAAAAAAGGGCAATCTGTTCCCAAAAAAACATATCACCCCATACATAGCTGTCCATTTCACACACGTGTCAACTGGACACATGGAATCTGGTCTAATTGGCATTGCAACATATTATTGTTGTCCTCACCCCTCTCTCAGGGGTTTGAGTGTCCAAATCTACCTTCAAAGTCATTGTATATGCACAGCTGCTCCTGTAGAATAAATGGGCAGCTATGGATCTTTCCTACATCTTCCTACACAAACATAGTTTTTTTCCCTACTGTTTTTCCCTCTTTGTGGCCCTTTTTCACCACTTTCCTATCAACCTTTTCTCTTTTCTTTTAAAGAAATAAGCACAGGGGTAAGCGGAAGTAAGCACTTTTAAGCAACAGCAAGCAGGTTTAAGCCTGTTTCCATGGGAGTAAGCAATGCCTACACACTTTAAGCAATTTAGAAACTAACTGAGTATTCAAAACTGTAACTGGAAGTTAGCAGTGCTTACCTCCGCGCAAACCCACGCAAACCCGCTTACAGCTGCTTAAAAGTGCCTTAATCACTCTGCATCCAATGGCCCTTGTTGTGCCCAGCAACAAAATAAACAGGACCCTGCACATCATAGCTAAAGTGATTTAACGCTAAGCCATGTGAGCTATACATAACCCTGATGTTTTCACAAACATATAATCTAGCACAGTCATTCAACAGTACAGGAAATGTATTTAAACATGTAGATGTATGTGTGTGTACATCTATTAATATCCAAATAGATGTATACGTATCTATATATGTATATCTATATCTATATATATATCTATATCTATATATATATATATATATATATATATATATATATATATGGTTCCCCTTCAGAAGGTCGAATGGCTGAAATCTCGAAATGCATATGGCCGAAGCCATATGCTCAAATTTCAGAAGCTCAATCTTCTGAAAAGTAAATAAGAAAAAGCAACAAAACACAAAACAATGTTTCTGCAAGCCCCTGCACCCCCCAACCCTCGCTACATATTTATTCCAAATCTGAGATCACACTACAGCGCAGAATGGGAAATCTCCCATTCTGCACTCTACGCCGATCCCCATTCAGACGGTCGAGCTTTTGAAATTTTGAGCATATGGTCTCGGCCATATGCATTTCGAGATTTTAGCCATTCAACCTTATGAAGGAGAACTCTATATATATATATATATATGTGTATATAAACATACATACATATGCATACATCTATAGATATATGTCTACATCTATATGATATATATATATATATATATATATATATATACATACACACACAGCAATGTATATATATATATATATATATATATATATATATATATATATATATATATATATATATATATATATATATATATATATATATATATATATATATATATATATATAGGAATATACAGACATACATCTGTAGATAAAAATGGGAACATAACAAAAACATATATGTCCATATGCACTGTTAATAGGGATGAGGAGGCCCAAACAACATATGTCTTGTAAAAATAGGCATTCCCCCCCACAGCCAAACAAGTCTGCCCTGCAATACACTACCAGCTGTTGCAGATCCCATAACCAGGAGCTGATACAACATGGACACAAGATGTTAACAGTACTCCATCCCACCTGTATGATGTCAGGCCAGTATCAATAACATATCATGCAGTACAGTTTGGCTAACATAGGGAATGTACAATGTGGAAACAATCAACATCCCTAGGATACATATACACAGACACATACACACACAGAGATATGTATAGAAAGATACACATGTAGAAGGTGCACACAATACGGAAAAGCCACTATGCCTACAGTTACCACCTTGCCAACTGGACACTGTATGAACCACCCATACAACTAACAATCATTGCCTGCAACATATACCGACAGAGATGTCAAAGGATATAACACCACACACAGGTTTGCATACATGGAAAAGCTTTATTTGTGTACTATTACAGTTGTATATGCCATGTCATATAGCTGTTTAGACACCAACATCCATATAAACAGAGTAATGCAACTGTGAAGCAGTTATACTAATACAGTAGTTTGGAAAGGATTACATATGTTACTGTCCAGGCTGAGACCTTCAAGTAGTACAATAGTAAAGACAGACTGGGCCACAGGATACCAAACAATCAACAGTAAGTAATGCAAATGTATAGTCCAGCCGCCTCTATCTACACTCTGTATACAACCCCTATGGGGTAAAGACCTCAGTTGACAAAATGGGATGTATCTGTTACATAACAAGGCATAACTGACACCATCACAATCATACTGACAAACAGAACAATCTGTAAGGCAGGAGGCAGTAAGCCTGCATTTACCCAACGGGGGTTGTATGGTAATATACATCCAGATACCTTAAGGCAGCTTAGCCTTGATACTCCCACATGTTGTAACAGCCTATGTTAGTTATGGTGTACCCCCCCCCAGACTCAATAATACATTGCCATATACCACTGTTACATACACTGGCCTCTGGAGTGCATACTGGCACACATGTATTGTGTAGGTGAAGCCCACATATACATTGACCCAACTTCACAGTATGTGTGGGGGACACAACAGCAGTGGACTGAGGGTAGGAATGGCAGCATGACATACTCACAGCTCACTACATAACAACCTCTGACAGCATGTCATATGTACAAGGCCTGGTATGTAGGTGGAGGACAGAGGCTAGAACACAGGTCCATATGTGCAAAACTGTTGTCATACACTAAGCATGTCACTGGTGTTACAGTATAGTCTGCACCATACCCTTAGTTAGGAATATGAGGTTAGAAACAGAAATGGATGTAGCCATGTACTGATAGCACTCACCACAGACTCTACCAGTGATATATCTGACACAAGACCTATGTGGTGGACAGACAAAACATAATAGGCACACATCTGGCCATCAAGTCGATAGGCCCACAATTGAGAGCTATTCAGACAGAGTGCATTCCAAGTTAAACTAATATGTACACACAAACCCTGTAAAAACGGTACTAAAAATGCATACAACAACACTACTCACACTCTGTCTGCAATTCTGGAACCTCCTACAAATATGTAGCTGGCTTGAGTGTGCAGATTCTCCTGTAAGAAGTATTGCTACCTGCTGTCTGTAACACTGCTGCCCACACACAGGGAGGATGTCTATCATACAGGAAAGGTAAAGGGACAACGCCCACAAGATGTAGGGATTTATAGTAGTTGGTTGCAATGACAGTGGTAATTGGAAGTACTAAACAGCATGCTGCATGCAGGTAGGAAATGGAGGACACTGATTGGTGCAGAGGCCATCACCTGATCATGGGCATCACCTACAAATTCCATTCTGCAATCTATGCAAAGCAGCTAATTCCATTTACTGGAGAGAGAGAGAGAGAGTACATATAAGGCACAGAAAAAAAAGGAAAACCATCCAGAAGAGTCTGCATTCCCAGAACAGGTATGTGAATTATACATGTATGTAACTGACCTTAGTACTTGGTCCATAATAATGGGATAGAAGATGTGGAATGATTTATATGTGCCTTCATGTGTTGTTGTAATGATGTTCAGCTGAACAACTGCTAAGGACAATAGAGTCCATCCCTGTGGGTAGTGGGCCATAACCCATCAACCATGCAGAGCAGCACTGACTGATAAGATGTAAGCCATCACAGTGTGTGTTGTGTAATGGGAAGTATGTATATTATGAAGCAAATAGCTGGTGGTGGAAGTAATGCCATTATGATGGACACGTGGGTTCCACAGCCCACCTCTTGCAGGATACTCAGGTTAACCTTTATTGTAGCATGCAGGAATGCCATAGGTGTGTAATAGGGTTACCTGAAATATGGTCCTACATATACCCCCCTAATGTCAGGCTGTGTCCATATGTAGCACCTGTCTGTGTTGTAACAAGGCAGAACAGTGCAGCTGTGCAGGAAGGTGTTGTGAGATTGTGGACCTGATGTCTGAATGTACCCCATATATAGGTATGCATGTGTGTATGTGTGTGTGTGTGTGTGTGTGTGTGTGTGTGTGTGTGTGTGTGTGTGTGTGTGTGTGTGTGTGTGTGTGTATATATATATATATATATATATATATATATATATATATATATATATATATATATATATATACACACATGTATGTCCACAAATATACAGATACCCATGTGTAGACATATATATGAGCACATATATACAACATCACATATATCTACAAATATATAGATATATACCTATATGCACATGTCGACATATATACAAACACACACACAAACATATATGTATGTAAATACATATCCCCTATATTACTACCACAGTGCTGCATGCTATGTGCAAGGAAACAGCACATATAGCAATATACACAGATATCTACAGCTGTCAATGTGTGCAACATGGATGGGTATATCACATGTGAACCCGTTGTTGGGACCACATTGCCCTTGTCTTTGAAGTACGGAATGGGAATATGGTGATGTATGGCAGGTATAGTTGTGGAGGTGGTCAGGGTTGGTAGATATAGAGGACAGCCTACATGGGTAGTATGTGACACATGTGGTGGGTAAACACCCTGGATGTTGTGTGTGGTCTGTGATGTGGATTCCCCATGGGTCCCATTATGGACACAATGGGAACAAGCCTCCAACTCACTACTACTCACAACAGCAGTCCAAGTCCTGAAGGTGCCTGGCATGCAGGCTGAGCAGGAAGAGCATGTGGGCCCTGTGAATGTGTACTGGGTGCCTCAAGGTGATGTAGCACATCCCACATGTGTCTCTGTAGCCCATTATGGAAAAGACCCTAGACCTGACCTCAGGTGACAGGAACATGTCTGTGTGTGCCCCCAGGTGGGGGGACAACATCCCCTGGGTTAGCTCCACCTGACAGTATTGCTGGAATAGTACATGAGGAGGCCCCAGGGTGTGACACACATGTGATGTGGCCTGGTAACATGGGCAGATGAGTTTGGAGAGGTGGTTCTGCTGGCCAATAGTACATATACATGCTATTGTGTCACTGTTATCGAACATATGTTAGTAGTAATAGTCTACACAATCTCAGAACATGTCCAACAGCATGCATAGATAACCACAATAACACAGTATGTCAGATGTGCAGCACCCATAGCAAGCATACCACAGGTATATATGGAGCCATTGTAGCCCTAACAAAGGCATGCAGGTGATTATTCTGTAACAGCCCAGCAATGATAGTGTCCACACAGGGAACATGGCTACAAACACATTGCACAAAGCGTGGTAGAGTACAATATCTGCCCCAATGGGAGGTATGCTGTAGCCATACCTATTGAGTTGTGTGTACAGTTTGTTGTCACTGATATGGTGGGGGTGAAAATGATGTGTATTAAGAACTGTGGTAACCTTGCTGCATGACTTGCTCACACCTGTGTCCATCTTTATGTCTTTTAGGCACAATGTCTCATGGAAGGCTGCCAGCCTACACAGCAGTGGAAAATGAAATCTTGCTGACTTGATGGTCACATGTTTATAGGATTTCCTATAAAAAGCAAGGATTTTAAATTATTTTTGTAGATCTGTTGAAGTCTGTATGACGAAAGCGCTTATCTATGTGGATTAAATAAACTACTATTTTATTTTCTGTGGACTAGTTATTGGCGTTCAGCAGTGCATTTGGTTCCTGGTTTCTCAACTGCTGGTGGCTTTTTTTCATGTTTGGTTACCCTGAAGCAATGCCACAGCTGTGGCCACTGACTTTGCACCTCTCACCCAATAATGTAGGTCCCTCCAGGATACCACCAAGGCAGCAGCCTGTAGCTGGTGAGTATGGTTTATGTAGATGCTTGACAATACACCAGGCATGTAATGGCGATAGTATATTCCATGCACACATTTAGCACACCTACCCAGAATGCATGCTGTACATGTGCACGTATTGTTACTGTGAAATGCACTGCATCACAGGGGTGACCATGATGGGGTATTGGAAGGGTATGTCAGACACCTGCATGATAACTAACATCCTGTCATTGTAGAATGTGTCCACAGGGAGTAACATAATGGTGGGAGACATGGTTTACAGTAGGGACATGTTTGGAACAACACCCATATACAGTGCAACACCAGTGTATATAACTGTAGAGCAATGGCAACTGCTGCAGAGATACACTATGGCATAAGGCATTACAGTGGTCCACATTATCAGCTGGGACTAGGCTATAACATGTGGTGTTCAGTGTATGGGACACTGCAAAGTGACACACATGTGTAGGGGTTACTTGTCATGCATCTGTAAAAAAGACTGAAGGAGGGGGGAGGAGTGTCAGCATAACACACCAGTGCACTGCAGCAGGGATCCTAAGGATACTAAGAATGGCTGTATCTGCACATAGGTTCAGGACCTGTGGCAGCTGTAACCCTATCCCCATAGCAATAGTGATGGTAGTGTGTGAACACCAAGGGATGTGCACATGAGTAGACCTTGCAATCATGCAGATTAGGGGGACATGTGTTGGGCAGACTGAACATACACTGGCAAATGCAGATAGCCCCCACTGGTATACCCCTGCCAGGAGTAGTGACTGCTGTAGTACACACAATAAGAGGTGCGACAAACCGTCATGATAAGGGTGTGCACACATATGCCCACACAGTGTGTATGCATCATGGTCAGCATCCACACACCTAACACATTCCGTAGACACTGCATGTGAAAGTACAGGACATATGTCACATATTGGGTTCAGGCACTGTTAAGATATGCAGTGTTGTGGTCCCATGGCAGATAAAGGATGGGTGCATCATATCAATAAGTGTGTGTACACCCTCATAGCCCCTCTATGCTCTGGTGGTTGTCAGTGTAAGAGTATTGGATTGGTCATACATGGTCCGCTGATGTTGGGAGCTGTGAATCAGACAACAGGCATTCACAAATGACATCTGTCCACATACCATCCCATGTATGTATTGCTGGAAAAAATAGGGGTTGTGAGCATTAAAGCTGACATAACCAAAACAGTAGTACACATTCAGCAATGGGCTGTGCACCTGTGAGATGTGGTGCAAAGTACATGGTAGAGTGCAGAACAGGTGCACAGCAATACTGTGGACATGGGTGCAGTGGTATCCAGGGGAAGGGGCTTCATCTAGTGACACAGCACATGCATCAAACACATGTATACTGTTGCTAGCATTGATTGACTATAGCTGCACTGTATGCTGTTGGGTACCATATGTTATGCATGTTGACAGAGGGGTAATAGGAGGACTATGTGTGCTATCATTGTGCAACCTCACCTGTATGTGTGTGTGTGTGTGTGTGTGTGTGTGTGTGTGTGTGTGTGTGTGTGTGTGTGTGTGTGTGTGTGTGCATCCTGGTGGGTAGTTAGTTTGTCTGTAGGGTCACTCTGGTGAAGTGGAGGGAGGTTGATGCATGTAGGATGCATGTGTGCATGTGTGTGTATTTGTGTGGCTGGCCATGTATGCACATGTGTGATTGTGGGGTGTTCATACAGCAATACCTCCTTCTGGGATCATGCAGCACATGGACATGGACTGCCACATTACACAGCAGGAATACTCTTCATGTGTGTAATCATAGGACAGCTGATAGTATAATATGATCTGTAGCATGGAACAGGCATTAAGAGGGGAGGTAGACACCAGGTACACCCTTAATATCACATTCAGCAGAGTGGTCTACGACCCACGTATGCAGCACTACAGATGCATTGGGGAAGTACTAGTCAACACCAGAGAGTGTATCCAAATATCACAGTTGTCACATGATAGGCTGATTGAGCAGAATATCTGGCATGTACTGAGCATTACATACACATGATACAGCAGTTTGTGATATTATGGCTAGAACATAGCAGCCCACACATATAGGGGCCATGCTCATGATGTCTGGACATACACAGGGTGAACACCGAATGACAGCAGTGAGACCATCTAAAACCACTACATACAGGTCAGGCAGGTAATGTAGTAACAGGTGTTGTGTTGTGATCACTTGTGTAGGCATTTAGAGGTCTGATATGTTAATGAGTGGTATCAATATTGCTCAGACACAGCTCCACGTGGTCCTGTTGAATCTTCCTGGCTACAGAGAACTGAAAAAAAGAGACTGCTTTCCTGATTAAGTATCCTGCTGTTTTTTATATTTGTTTTACCTTCTACTGCTTACCTAGAGCAAGTTTTAACTGTTTTCATAGTTATTTACTGCATTTTTTATTATCTGCACTTAAAAGTACATTTTAGTCGAAATTAGTCTAATTCAAGTTGAAAAGTGTTTGTTTGCTGTTTAATTTAATTGTTTGGCTGCCCACTAAAGTGTGCTAGCCTGTACTACTGACTTATTGCCTTTTCTGCATTTCTGTGTGTTTCTATTTAAAAACAAAAAAAAAAAATATTCCTTGTTTTCCTGCCTCTCCTAAAATAGTTAGACCAGTTTACAGGCCTTGCTGTATCCTGGGCTGTGTTGTAGTTCCTGTGTTGTCCATTGCCTTACTTGGATAGAAGGAAGTTTCTTAGCTCACCAGTGGGAGTGGGGAGCCTTGAATAGCCTACCTGTCCTTGAGGAAAGTGACCTCAGCACAAGAAGCTGTAGTAATTGGTCATTTTGGACCATTTCTAGCTCTTTGAAGTTCCCTGGTTAAAATCTGCCTCTGGCATTTTTTTGAAGCCATATTGCTCAGACACAGCTCCACGTGGTCCTGTTGAGTCTTCCTGGCTACAGAGAACTGAAAAAAGTGACTGCTTTCCTGATTAAGTATCCTGCTGTTTTTTATATTTGTTTTACCTTCTACTGCTTACCCAGAGCAAGCTTTAACTGTTTTCATAGTTATTTACTGCATTTTTTATTATCTGCACTTAAAAGTACATTTTAGTCAAAATTAGTCTAATTCAAGTCAAAAAGTGTTTGTTTGCTGTTTAATTTAATTGTTTGACTGCCCACTAAAGTGTGCTAGCCTGTACTACTGACTTATTGCCTTTTCTGCATTTAGCACGGAGTTGCCACTAGAGCACCATCGGGCAGCGCCGGTTAAACAAGGTTAAACTATTTCTGGCTCCGTAAAGTCTGCTCTTCATTTTTCCCTTAGAACTGCTCTACTTGTAATCTAAACAGTCTATTCTCTATCTGTAAAGCTCAGCACTTGTTCCTAAAGCATTTTTTAGTCAGGTAAAGCACTTCTATATTATACAAAGTACTTCACTAGCTTAAAACCCCCTTAAGTACCCACTTCCCTATAGGTCCTTTCTGACTCAGTTACACAGCAAACTTTTTCATTTCTTCTAGCATGTCAAAGGGTCAGTTGCTAGCGTCCTCTCCTGCTCAGGTGGTGAATCTGGGAATATTGAGGCAATGTTACAATTGCCTCATGTACACAGACAACCCTCTCCTCCTCCCACAAAACACAAATACATGCGAGAGATGCAACTATATAGCCAAACTGGAGGCTGAGCTCTCTCAACTCAGGACTGGCAAAACCAGACAGGAGGAGAAGGTAACCACTCACACCATAAACCCAGTCTCACATAGAACTATCACAACTACAAATCAAACACATAAACACACAAAGACATACTCGGAGGCACTGATCAAAAATCTACCAAAACAGCAGAGGCCTGCAAAGCAGACACCCAAACAACTGCCACCTCATGACATAACACAAGCAACACATAGATCACAAAGTCAGTGTGCAAATCAGTCACAGCCCTTAAGGCCAAACACAATGCCAGACACACTTGTCATAGGTGACTCCATAGTCAGACACACTGACGTCCCACTCACCATACTGAACAGGGAGAGGGTCACAGTAAGCTGCCTGTTGGGCGCTAGAATCCGCCACATAACACAAGCACTCAGGTCACTCCACAGCAAGTACAAGTATGACTCAGTCATTGTCCATGCCGGTGTGAATGACCTGAGACGTACCTCCCTGGACTATATGAAAAGAGACATAGAGGAGCTCTCAGATTATGTAGCCCAGGCTGGTATAACCCTGACCCTGAGCAGTATCCTACCTTCACCAAGAATGATGCCACAATACAGAGACAAAATGATCAGTTTTAATAATTGGCTTAATTTCTAGTGTCATTCTAAGGGGATCCAATGTCTGTCTGCCTGGAATGACATGCTTGACAAGCCACGCTGCTTCGCAAGGGACGGCTTGCACCTGTCACCCCTGGATTTCCGGATATTGGCAAAGGCTCTTGCTACCCCCATAGTGCCTTTTTTAGACAAGGCTCAAATTCTAAACCCACCGCCCTAGAAAACAATAATGGAAAAAACTAAGGGTAATGCTGCTCAATGCCAGAAGTCTAAATCTCAAGATGCACGCCCTCGAAGCCCTCCTCAGTATGGAGAACATTGATGTCTGTGCTGTGACTGAAACCTGGTTCAAGGCTCCTAAGAGCACCCCGGCACTATCAGGTTTTACCTCATATCATGCGCCCCAAAACCCGGACCGTACCACAAAAGGAGGGGGTGTATCCATATTCATCAAGGATACCCACACCTCCAGGCTGGTGTCAACTCACAAAGCATCAGAGACCATTCAGGTGCAATTAACCATAGGCAAAACTGCTCTACAGTTTGTAGCATATTACAGGCCACCCTCTCAAACTCAGGAACCCCACACAGCCTTCCTGAAGACACTGGAGAGTATAAATGTCTCTCCAAACACCATCATATTGGGTGACTTCAACTACCCAAACATAGACTGGGAACATTACTCAAGCCCCAATACCCTAGCCCAAAGGTTCCTGGAGTTCATAAACTCAAATGCTATGGAACAACTTGTCACCATTCCCACAAGAGGTGAAAATATACTAGACCTGATCATCACAAACATGGGGACAAAATGCTCCACACCGGAAGTATATCCCTCATTGGTGAGATCAGACCATAAACTAATCTCACTGGAGATCCACATCCCGCCCACCCCAACAGAAAGACCACAGTGAAGAACTTCTCAAAAGCCAACTTCACACTTCTTAAGACTGGTGTGGTATCCTTCAAGGCCCCTGAGCCATTGGAAACCACAACCCATGCTGAATCCCTTACAAATGCTTTCTACGAGCACCTCCAGGATTGCATGGATCAAGCAATCCCAAATAAAATCAAGACCCTTTCCACCAAAGGCAAGTGCCCGATCTGGTGGACCCCAGCCATAAACATACTTTACAACAAGAGGAGAAAGCTACTACAAGATAGAGCAAAATCCCTAAAAGGGAAGACATCTCTGATCAATACTAGTAAAAAACTACAATCACTCATAAAATCATCCAAGGCCAACTTTGAGAGAAAAATCGCCAAGGACTCAAAAGACAATCATAAGGCCTTCTTTAGCTATGTTAGAAATCTGGGTGGAAACTCCCAGATATGCTCAGAATTCATCCAAAATGATACAAAAATCACTGAACCCACAGATATTGCAAACATACTGGCAGACAGGTTCAGTGCAAATTTCTCCCCTCCCTCCCCCCCAAAAGGAGAAATATCTATCCCAGCAGAGTGTAGCCTCCCAATCATCTCAAATGCCCAGGAGAGAGCTGCTCTCTCTAAAGCTAAAAACACAGCATCAATGGGACCGGATGGTGTCCCCGGCTGTGTGCTACATGAACTCAATGAGGAACTAAACCCACACATAAGGCTACTGTTTAATCTTAGCCTTACCACAGGATACGACTGCAAAGAGTAGCGTACGGCAACTGTGGTCCCACTCCACAAAGGCGGTGCTTCTACGGACCCTGGTAATTACCGCCCCATAAGCTTAACAAGCCTGGTCTGCAAAGCTATGGAGAGGATCATAATGGAACTCATAAATAAAGACATAGGGAACCTACAGACATTGGATCCTACCCAATTCGGCTTTGTCAAGGGCAGATCATGCCTCTTGAACTTGATCGACTTTTTTGAAACATTCACCAAGGCCATTGATGAGGGTAAGGCAGTTCACACAGCCTACCTTGACCTTGCAAAAGCTTTCAACACAATACCCCACTCGGGTATCATAGAAAAGCTCACCAGTTTAAATGTAAACCCATATGTCACAAGATGGGTTGCAAACTGGCTCAAGGACAGAACCCACAGGGTTAGAGTTGCTGGTGCCATGTCAGACTCCAAGCCGGTCACAAGCGGTGTCCCACAGGGCTCAGTCCTGGGCCCCCTCTTGTTCAGCATCTACTTTTCAGATGTGCAGGCAAACATAGGAGGATTGTGGCTGACAAAGTTTGCAGATGACTGCAAACTGGGCGCCATAGTTGAAAATCCATCAGACACAGATATCCTTCAGAGGTCTCATAGAAATGGATAACTGGTGCCAGAGCCATGGCCTTAAGCTAAACGCCAAAAATGTATAGTCATACCCTTTGGTAAAAACAAGGTAACCCCAAGTTACCACATAGGTGGCAATCCATTAAGCACAGAAGAGGTTATCAGGGACCTGGGGACCCAAGTTGACAGTAACCTTTCTTTTGACACTCACATTGCCAAAGTGGTTAGGAGGACCTTCTACATTGCCCACCTGATTATGAAGGGATTCACATCCAGATCAAGGGAGGTCATTGTTCCCCTGTACTCTTCACTTATCAGACCAATGATTGAGTACAATGCCCCATTCGGAATGTATCTTACCCAACTCCTGCAGCAATTGGAAAGACCCCAAAAGTTCCTCACCAAAAGGATAAAGGGGCTCAAAAATATGCCATATGCTGCCCGACTGAAGAAACTCCAGCTCTATTCAGTCGCATACCATCTGCTCAGAGGTGACCTGTGCCTGACATACAAGGCCATGTCCAACCTGGAATTAATGTACATGCTCCACCTCAAAAAATCCAAATCCACCAGAGCCACAAGAGCAAGAGACTTAAACCTCAACACGGATATAAATAGGACGTGCTGGAGGGACAGATTCATCACCCAGAGACTCCCTATGCTGTGGAACAGAATCCCGGTCCATGTGAGACAGAGCACCTCACTGGCTCTGTTCAAGAGGAATCTTGACCAGTGGATGGGAGATCGTAGGTTTACCCCAGGGATCATCTCTGTATCACTGCTGGACAGAGGCATGGCAAACTAATGGGTATAGTATTCTTCAACCTAAGGGGTGGTGAAAGCCACACAACTCTGGCTAGGCTTATAAATGCCCTAGGGCAGATAGCCTAGTATGAACCTATGAACCTATGAACCTATAATATGTGTGTTACCAAGTGTGATCCAGGATAAGGTACACATGGACATATACGGGGGACTGTCTGTAAAGGCATGGACAGGTAGATATTACAGTGGTGTGTGTGTGTGTGTGTGTGTGTGTGTGTGTGTGTGTGTGTGTGTGTGTGTGTGTGTGAGTGTATGTGTGTGTATGTGTGTATGTATGAACTGTTAGGCAATGCTGTACAGGTTTTAAAGTGCAATTATTGTTTTCCCCCACAGATGGCAAGATGGGTCAGGGTCCCTCCTGCATGCAATCTGATGTTGGTGTCCATACAGACACTGAAGATGATGATAGTACTGTTGAGGCACAGGTGGGGTTGTCAGGGGCTGACACTGCACCATCATTGGAAATCCCCCTTTTTGCCACCCCAAACTCACACACAGTTTCATTGCCTATACTTACCCCATCACCAGTGGCCATAGCGGAGGGACATCTGGCGTTTGGTGGCAGTGTACAGGAAAGTGTGGTAACCATGCCTACTGTGTCTGGTCACAGCAGGCATAGCAGGAAGTCCGGCAGGGCACCACATAGGCAGATGTCCCAGGGTGTTCATGGTAGGGCCACTGGAGATCATGCCCCTGGTAGAGGCGACATAGCTGGTACCAGCAGGCACATATTTCAGGCTGTCATGGCGGTGCAGGCATATACGGATCATTACACCAGACAGGGCCTGAGGCTGCAGAGGGCTGCTCTCATATCTGTAAGCGACAACATCCATGAACTGTCTGGTGCCATCCGTGCTTATACCGAGTTCATGGATAGACGGCATGATGAGATGATGGCCTTCATTGCCCTTGGTATGTCCATGCTTCAACGTGTGGTGGGGGTGTGGCGATGGCCGTGTGGATGTAGGCTAGCAACACCAACAGCTGGCAGTCAACGTGGATGTGCTAGGACACCAAGGGGCTCCAGTATTGGCAGTACCAGCCCCAGTAGTGCAGGGGGGTGCTGTCCACACCACACCACAGCAGACCACATGCACATGGTCCTGGCCAGTCCCAGGAGGGACTTGGTAACAGCAGACATTTGTCATCAGCAGGTGAGAGTAGCACATCGAGGCCTGTACCTGGACGTGCCCATGGAACCCCTGGCAGGCACAGTCCATGTGTCCATGGCTGGAGGCAGTGAACTGCACACCCTGCCAGGTATGGTCTGCAGCTGTCCATTAACACCTGTGTAGGGCAGCCACATGGCAGAACTGTGTGCATGCATACCCACACACTATACAAACATACACCTAGGGCAACCTCATACCTACCTACACACACACACACCACATCACCATGCCCAGCTCACCTCAGTACATCCCTCACCCACACACATGGTGTCAAATGTATGGCCCACTCTTGGCCTTTGGAAAACCAACACACCCTGTGCATATGATGATACCTGTGCCACATCCCTGTCATCCATACCATCAATGCAGGGACAGGCTAATTTGGTTCTGATGCACATGGTGACTGTACTACTGTGTACCACAGTACTGCAGTGTAACATGTTGTAAGGAGTAAAGTGTAATGAATATATGTCAGGTAGTGTAGCCATCCAGCAATGATGCATTATAGCTGTTAGTAATACTGGTTAATTGTGGTCTCTATAATGTTATCCATTTGTGTTGTGGGTGTACATGTGTCAGCACGAGGACGCCCTGTGCATATGATGATACCTGTGCCACATCCCTGTCATCCATACCATCAATGCAGGGCAGGCTAATATGATTCTGATGCACACGGTGACTGTACTACACTGTACCACAGTACTGCAGTGTAACATGTTGTAAGGAGCAAAGTGTAATGCATATATGTCAGGTAGTGTAGCCATCTAGAAATGATGCATTATAGCTGTTAGTAACACTGGTTGATTGTGGTCTCTATAATGTTATCCATTTGTGTTGTAGGTGTATATGTGTCAGCATGAGGATGCCCTGTGCACAGGATACCTGTGCCACTTCCCTGTCATCCATACCATCAATGCAGGGACAGACTAATATGGTTCTGATGCACATGGTGACTGTACTACAGTGTACCACAGTACTGCAGTGTAACATGTTGTAAGGAGGGAAGTGTAATGCATATATGTCAGGTAGTGTAGCCGTCCAGCAATGATGCATTATAGCTGTTAGTAACACTGGTTGATTGCGGTCTGTATAATGTTATCCATTTATGTTGTAGGTGTACATGTGTCAGCACAAGGATGGTCTGCAGTCATATTCCACAATGGTGTATGGCACTGTGGTGACACCATGGCTGTGACATATCTGGGGAACAGTTGAACACATGTCACAGGTTAATATAACGGTTATTGCCTGTTCCACATGGATAGGTGACCCTCTGAGGCATGTATACCCTGTAACCTGATGTAGACCCATCCACATACACGCACACTGTTACCTGGCAACACTGGGACTTGACCCCTGCCTAGGTATGTAGTGATACTGAAGTGTGTGGCTTACATCTCACACACCACACAGTGTTTAGGGTGAGGTGTGTCCCAGGTTACATGTCACATGCAGAACATCCACAGACATGTATAGTATGCTAATGGGGGATGCAATGGGTGTATATGGGCAATACGTAGTGTGACATACCTTCATATACACATTAACAGACACATAACAAGCAGACACACATCCGAGAGACCAGAGCCTATAGTTGCTAGCTAACTTGACCATGTGTCCAATGTGTTACAGGTAGGCTGCACACAGCACATGCATAACTGGCCAGGATTGTGGTGTCAGTTACCTGTATGGTTGATGGTAAGAGTGGTAACCATAACGTGGTACATGGGACATGTACCAGGTGTACCTTGGTGTAACGACAGTGTACACAGCACCCACAAGCCCCAGTGGATATTGCACTCTCTGAAACCCATGATGACAGTCATGTCATACCCACCATCACACACTGGCCTTGTCTGCGATACAACTAATAGTATACCCCAACAGTGGTACTACAGGGATATGCATCTAATGCACATGCCACACGAGCAGCAGGGTGTTGCATTGTCATGCCTCACCTATGGGCAGCAACAACACTATCTGTACTACTGTGTGGCAATGGGCATTGTAATAGGAGTATGTGGCCTTAGAATGCTGTAGCCTACAGATATACGGATATGCACACATACACACACTTGCCAGAACACAATGGGTATCCCATGCCTTTCAACCAATCTGTTCAACACTGTTGTGCTGGTACTGCAAGGCTTGTGCAGCCAGTATGGAGAGGAGCTTAACAGGGTACATGTAATGTCCCATACAGCAGCAGCCACAACTGACTATGACAATGGGTGTTGCAG